>NW_026973751.1:0-122500 GCF_035594125.1 Scylla paramamosain
GCTGCTGGAAGGCTTGACCATTCCATGCTCATTGTGGCTAAATGTTACTGTTCACTCAATTTGAAACAATTAACGCTGCACGGGTTTAATAATGGTTTTCACTCATGATTGACTTGCATGCAGATAATTCTGTATATTCGAGATTTTTATTAAAAACAATACATGCACATCGAATCTTTTTATCGCACATGTTTGCATCATTGCCCGCGAGTGGTTGTCAGCCAAATTATCAAATAACCTGTTCCCTCTTCCCGCCTTGAAACCACCCTTTGTGTATCATCAGTCACAAGGAGGCTCCTAATTCAGCACTCGAAGAGGTTGAGCGACAGAAAAACGAACTAATGGAGCTCCTTCACGAAGAGCGGCACACACTGCCTCTTCGCTAATCTCTTTACTTATTTCATGCTTAATTACATCGGTTTTCCATGTTATTGTATTAGTAATTCTTTATAGAATCAGATTAGACTGTCTAGGCGTCATATGAAAAATCATACCTTGCAGGAAATATTACTTTTCACTGTGTTAGAGAAGTGCAAAACGGTTCCCACTTGTCCCAAACAAGGCTGTCAGCACCCGACATCAACCACAGGAATGGGGTCCTCACTATCCTTCAGCTCAGCTGTTAATTGTAGAGTTTTTTGTTTCTTTCTTTTCAAACACTCATCATTTAATGGGTTTTTCTATTTCATTTGAAGAATACAATTTGTATTTTTTATACATATGTTTACTTCTTTGGTTGTTTTGAAATGATGGCCAAAAAATACTGGGTGGTGGCTGGGAGGAACGCTTCCCTCATCAATCTTGCTCTGATGGATTGGCTTTATGTTTTCAAGAACATATTCCAATCTTATAGCTAGGGAGCAGTGTGCTGCAGCTCTTCCTCACTCAAGTTCACGGCCAACTCTACCTTGGTGAGAGTGTTTTCCCATATAGCGTTATTTGCATGCATTTTCGCGTTGTTTTACATAGGAAGCACAAGAGAACTCAAAATACTTATTTTTGGTGATGCCTTATCTTTCTCCATAAAATGTGTTTTGCATTCGTTTTATCGTTTTGGTAAGGAAGCACCGGAAAACCACCGTAAAGAAACGTTTATCGTAATTTTGTTTTGTTTTCCCATATAGGGTGCTTTCCATGCTTTGTAGCGTTTTAGTGCTTAGCACGCTAACAAATTCTCAAAAGACACGTTTCTGGAAGTCTTGTTTCCTTTCTTCATATACAGTATTTTGCGTGCATTTTTTGTCATTTTGGTACCCTAACAATGTGAAATAAAATCAAAATACACGTTTTTGGTAATGTTGTTTTGTTTGTTCATATACAGTATATTATTCATACGATTTTGAGTTTTTAGTACGTAAGATGCTGAAAAGCACTCTTAATACACGTAATGTTCTTTCGTTTCCCAATATAGGTTATTTTCCATGCATGTTGGCGTTTTTGTACGTAATAATCTCAAAAATACTCACATAATTGTTTATGGTAATGTTATTCTGTTTCTCCATAAAGGGTATTTTGCATATGTTTTAGCGTTTTGATACGTACGTAGCTCAAAAACATTAAATGCAGACTTTTTTGTAAATGTTTTGTTTTGTCATGCTTTTTGCCGTTTTAGTGCCTAGTACGCTCAAAAACACTCAAAAGACATTATTGTGTATCTCGTTTTTCCTTTCTAATATAGGGTGATTTACGTGCATTTTTTTTTTTTTCATTTTGGTACCTAAGTGTGAAATATACTCAAAATTTCTTTATATAGAGTGCTATTTAAGAATTTTCGAGTTTTGGTACCCTAAAAGCTCAAAAAACCCCCATAATACACGTTTCTCGTAATGTCTTTTCGGTTCCCCATTTTGACGTTTTTATAGAGTAACAAGCTGACAACTTTGAAAATGCATGTTTTTGGTAATGTTATAGTGTTTCTCCATACAGGGTGTTTTGCATGTTTTCTTTCTTTTTTAAGTTTTGGTACCTAAGTAACAAAAAAAAAAAACACTCCAAAATATACGTTTTTGGTAATGTTGTTTTGTTTCCCTGTATTAAGTGTTATTTATGTGTTTTAGCATTTCATTACCTAAAAAGTAAAAAAAAAAAAACTCATGTACACGTTTCTCGTAATGTCTGTTCTTTTCCTCATACAGCAGACTTTCCATGTAACAATCTCAAAATACTTTTTTTGGTAATATTATTGTTTCTCTCCCTCAAGGATGTTTTACATGGCGTTTTGGCAGGTAAGCAGCTTAAAAAAAATAATCATAAGACACGTTGTAATGTTTTCTTTTTCCATGTATTCTTTTTTAGTGTTTTGGTGTCTAACACGCTCATAAACAATCAAAAAACACGTTTCTGGAAATGTTGATTTCTTTTCTTATATAGTGTGCTTTGCTTGCATTTTGGCGTTATAGCACGTCATAATGTGAAATACACTGAAAATACACGTTTTTGATGAGGTTAATTCTGTTTCTCCATATGGAGTGCAATTCATGCGTTTTACTGTTTTGATACCTAAGAAGCTCAAAAAACACTCATAATTCATGTATTTGGTTAGGATTCCTTTCGTGTCGAGTTGATAGATGGAGGAATTGAGTTTTTTGAGGCATTGAACAATACTAAATTTGCTCTGCCCCATTAAATTTTTTTTTAGAAAGATAAGAACTCAAGCGTTATGTGGCTTCCCTGCGTGAAATGTTTACTTCCTGAGATATTGGACGTCTATGAAAATACGTGGAAAAGTGCAGGGTGGTATCATCAGCGTAGGAGTGGATAGGACAGAAAATTTGGTTTAAATCATTGATGAGTAATAAGAGAGTGGGTGACAGGACAGAACCCTGAGGAACACCACTGTTAATAGATTTAGGAGAACATTGACCGTCTACCACAGCAGCAATAGAACGGTCAGAAAGGAAACTTGAGATGAAGTTACAGAGAGAAGGATAGAAGCCGTATGAGGGTAATTTGGAAATCAAAGCTTTGTTCCAGACTCTATCAAAACCTTTTGATATATCCAAGGCAACAACAAAAGTTTCACCAAAATCACTAAAAGAGGATGACCTAGACTCAATAAGGAAAACCAGATCACCAGTAGAGCGGTGATCTCTCTGATCGCCAGTATGGCGATCAGAGATAAGGTTGTGAAGTGATAGATGTTTACGAATCTTCCTGTTGAGGATATATTTAAAAACTTTAGATTGGCAGGAAATTAAAGCAATAGGACTGTAGTTTGAGGGATTAGAATGGTCTCCCATTTTTAGGAATGAGTTGAATTTAGGCAAACTTCCAGCAAGAAGAAAAGGTAGATGTTGACAAAAAAGTTGAAAGAGTTTGACTAGGCAAGGTGCTAGCACGGAGGCACAGTTTTGGAGAGCAATAGGAGGGAACCCTTCAGGTCCATAAGCCACTCCGAGGGTTTAGGCCAGAGAAAGCATGGAAAATATCATTGCAGAAGAATTTTTAATTTTAATATCATGAAGTAGTCAGATGGCAGAGGAGAGGGAGGAAGAACCCCTGAATCATCCAAAGTAGAGTTTTTTGCAAAAGGTCTGGTGAAGAGTTCAGCTTTAGAAATATATATGATAGCAGTGCTGCCATCTAGTTGAAATAAAAGAGGGAAAGAAGAAGTTATTGGAGAAATTTTTGGCTAGATGCCAGAAGTCACAAAGAGGGGAGTTAGAACTTGAAAGATTTTCACACTTTTTATTAATGAAGGAGTTTTTGGCCTGGTTGGAGAATATACTTGGCATGGTTCCGGGCAGAAATATAAAGTGCATGAGATTCTGGTGATGGAGGGCTTAAGTACCTTTTGTGAGCCACCTCTCTATCATGTATACCGCGAGAACAAGCTGTGTTAAACCAATGTTTAGAAGGTTTAGGTCGAGAAAAAGAGTGAGGAATGTACGCCTCCATGCCAGACACTATCACCTCTGTTAGGCTCTTGGAACACAAAGATGGGTCTCTGACACAGAAAGCAATATTCATTCCAAGGAAAACCTGCAAAATACCTCCTCAGGTCCCTCCAAATAGCAAAGCGCCAAGGGCACCTTCCCTTAGGGAGATCCTGAGGAGGGATTGAACCCAGACAGGACAAGATACAGATATGAGATTGTGATCGGAGGAGCCTAACGGAGAAGAGAGGGTGACAGGATAATCAGAAAGATTAGAAGTCAGGAAAAGAGTCAAGAGTGTAGGGGGTATCTCCAAGACGGTCAGGAATAAGAGTAGGATGTTGCACCAATTGCTCTAGGTCATGGAGGATGGCAAAGTTGAAGGCTAGCTCACCAGGATGGTCAGTGAAGTCAAAGCTCCACTTTGAAAGTTAAGTAGTCAATTTTTTTTTTTTTTTTTTTTTTGTAGTTAGAGGAGTTAGGTGGGAGATATGAAGCACAGATAAATTTAGTTTGAGAGTGACTCTGTAGTCGTAGCTTGATGGTGGAAAACTCGGAAGATTCAATAGTGTGGGCACGAGAGCATGTTAAGTCGTTGCTCACATAAATGCATCATCCAGCTTTGGATTGAAAATGAGGATAGAGAAAGTAGGAGGGAACAGAAAAGGGTCTACTGTCAGTTGCCTCAGACACCTCAGTTTCAGTGAGGAAAAGAAGATGAGATTTAGAAGAGGAGGGCTGGTGTTCTACAGATTAAAAATTAGATCTCAGACTGCAGATATGTTGCAGAAGTTAATGAAGAAAAAATTGAGGAGGGGGATGTGAAGACACCTGGTATCCTTATCAGAAGATCAGTCTGACCTGGGTACATTTGTGGTCCCCTCTTTCAGACGGGGACTCCGAGGCTGGTATAGGAGTCGCCATGATAATTTTATATTTTTTTTCAGTGAAGGATGTGTGTGTGTGTGTGTGTTATTAGGTGCTTGTAGTTTTGTGTGGAGGAAGAGAGTTGTATTTAGAGGGAAGGCTGTGACTGCCCCCTTGTGTGTTGTGAGACACAAAAGGGAACGTTCAGTGAGGGACACCTGGTTTTAGTGATAAGATCACAGCACCCCTTGATCATACAGCTTTAGATCTCACTGGGAGTAATTTTCGTTTCGCCAGGTACTTACTACCTCCTCCTCCTAAGGGATGAGGAGGCAGTAGTAAAACAATAAAAAGTTTTAAAACAGTAAAAGTTTTTGTTTTCCAAAAAAAACATGTATTTTATTTTTTTTGAGCTTCTTACATAAAAAAAGCAAAATGCAGGCAAAGTACTCTATATGATGAAAAAAAAAAAAAAGACGAGAAACATGTATTATGAGAGTTTTTGAGCTTACTGGATACCACCTTATATATGTACAAAAAATAACATTACGAAAAAAAAATAGTCTTTTTAGAGTCTTATTACAGACTATATATATATATATATATATATATATATATATATATATATATATATATATATATATATATATATATATATATAACTTATTACGTACCAAAACGCTAAAGCTACATGCCAAAACAATCTTTATGGAGAAACAAAATAACATAAAAAAAAAAATATCAAGTATTTGAGTGTTACGTACAAAAATGTCGAAATGCATGGAAAGTACCATATAGGGGGAAATGAAAAAGACACTAAAGGGAAACGTGTATTACAAGTGTTTTTTGAGCTTCTTAGGTACCAAAACGCTAAAACGAATGAATATATAGAAAAAAAGAACAATATTACGAAATACGTGTATTTTAAGTGTATTTTACATTATTAGGTGTCATAACGGTAAAATTGATGCATAAAAGCACCCTATACGGGGAAAGAAAACATTTCCAGAAACGTGTCTTTGGAGTCTTTATTGAGCCTGTTAGCAACCAAAACGCTAAAAAAAACATTGAAAGGATCGTATAAGGGAAAAGAAAACAATAATACCAATAATGTGTCTTTTGAGTATTTTTGAGCTACTTAAGTACCAAAACACAAAAATACGCATGCTAAAACCCTTTATGGAGAAACACAATAATTACGAAAAAAACAAGTATTTTTAGTGTTTTTAAACTTCTCACCTACAAAAACGTCCAAAATGCATGGAAAGTCTCTTATCTGAAGAAATGAAAACATATTACGAGAAACGTGTGTTATGAGTGTTTTGAGCTTCTTGGGTACCTAAGACTCGAAAACGCATGAATATGAATATAAAGAGAAAAAACAAGAACATTAACAAAAAACGTGTATTTTGAGAGTGTTTCACATTGTTAAGTACGAAAATACTAAAATGTTTGCAAATCAACCAATATGGGGTATGGAAACGATATATCCCCAAAAAAAGAAAAGTATGTTTTGAGAGTTTATATACGTTATAGGCACAAAAACGCTAAATAGCATGGAAAGCATCCTATATGGGAAAACCAAAAACATTACCAAGAAATCTTTTTTTTTTTTATCTACTTCATTACAAAAACGCAAAAACGAATGCAAAAACACGCTTTATGGAGAAACAGAATAACATTACCAAAAATAAGTATATTATTAATAAGTATGATATTATGAGTGTTTTTGAGCTTCTTAGGAACCAAAACGCTAAAACGCTTGAATAGCACTGTATATGGAGAGAAGAACAATATTGCCCCCCTCAAAAAAATGGTATTTTGAGTGTATTTTACATTAATAGGTACCAAAATACCAAAATGTATGCAAAACCCCTTATATGGGGAAAAAAAAACGACATTTCCAACAGCATATCCTTTGAATATTGATGAGCATGCTCTTCGTAAAAATACTTCATCTGCATAGAAAGCACCCTATATTTTAGAACTCGAAACAACTTTACCAAAAACATTTATTTTAAGTGTTTTGAGCTACTTTAGCTAACAAAACTCTCAAACGCTTAAAAAAGTCTATACGGAAAACATAAAAAACAAGAATATTGAGTTTTTTTGAGCTTATTACGTATAAAAATGACAGAATGTATGGAAAGTACCCTATATACTGAAAAGAAAGGACATTATGAGAGATGTATATTATGAGTGTTTTTGAACTTCTTAGGTAGCAAAACAATAAAACACACAAATAGAACTCTACATGGAGAAACAGAAAAAAAAAAAAAACATTACGAAAAGCGAGTATTATGAAGATATTTCACATTGTTAGGTGCGATAACACAAAAATGCATGGAAAGCAATCTATATGGGGAAAGGAAATGACATTTTCAGAAACGTGTCTTTTGGGTGTTCATGAACATGTTAGACACCAAGAAGCCAAAAAGCATGGAAAGCACCCTATATAAGAAAATAAAACAATATTATCAAAAAAAGTCTCTTTTCAATGTTTTTGAATCTCAAAAACGCAATGCAAAATACCCTTTATGGAAAAAAGAAAATAACATTACCAAAAACAAATATTTTGAGTTTTTTTCTCTATCTTGTTACGTATAAAAACGCAAAAAAGGTAAAGGGAAATGGAAAGACATTAAGAGAACCGTGTATTATGAGTGTCGGTGAGTTTCTTAGGTACCAAAACGCTAAAAAGAATGAATATCACTCTATATGGAGAAAGAGAACAACAATATAAAAAAAAATGTGTATTTTGAAAGTATTTAACATTTTTAGGTCCAAAAATGCCAAAATGCATGCAAAGGACCCAATGTAGGGAAAGGAAGCGATTTTTAAGTGTTTATAAACATGCTATGCACCAAAACGATAAAAAAAAAATCATGAGAACCCCCCTATATAGGTAAACAAAACAATATTAACGTCACTTTTCAGTGTTGCATGCAAAAAAAAAATAAAATAAATAACAGTTAATGGAGAAACAGTATAACTTTTACTAAATACGTGTGTTTTTAACTTATTAGGTAGAAAAATGCCAAAAGAACTCTTTACTGGGAAACAAAAAAAGACATTATGAAAAACGTGTATTATTAGAGTTTTTTTTAGCTTCTTAGGCACCAAAATGCTAAAACAGATGAAAAGAACTATATATTGAGAAACATAACAACATTACCAAAACCGTGTATTTTGAGTGTTTTTTTTTTCATTAGTATTATTGAAATGAGGTACCAAATGCCAAAATTCAATCAAAGCCCCTTATTTCGGGAAACGGAACGACATCAGGGGAAAAGTGTTTTTTTTTATTAATTCATTTATCTAGCTTGCTAGGCACAAAAGAGATATAGAGCATGGATTTCATCTTATATGGGAATACAAATTTACATTACGAAAAACGTGTTTTTATTTTTTTTTTCTGACGAACCAAACAGTAAAACGCATGCAAAAAAAACTTTATGTAGAAGTAGAATAACATTATCATAAACAAATATTTTAGATGTTTTTAGCTTGTTAGTTACAATAACTCCAAAATCCATGGAAAGTACCTTGTATGGGTAAACGAAAAGACATTACGAGAGACATGTATTATGAATGTTTTTGAGCTTAGGTTCCAAATTGATAAAACGTACAAATAGCACTGTAGATGGAAAAGCAGAGTTAGCAAAAATGTGTATTTTCAGTGTATTTCACACTATTAGGAGACAAAACGCCAAAATGCATGCAAATTATCCTATGTGAGGAAACTAAATAACATTATCAGAAACGTGTCTTTTAAGTGTTAGGCGTGTTAGGCACCAAATCGCTAAAAAAAAAAAAAAAACATGAAATTCACATAGTATGGGAATACAAAACAACATTACTAAAAAAGTGTCTTTTGAGTATTTTTTCTTAACTTCTTACCTATCAAGACTCTAAAACGCATGCAAAACACTCTTTATGGAAAATTACAATAATATTACCAAAAACAAATACGAGTATGTTATGCTTTTGACCTTGTTACGTAGAAAAAACGTCGAAATATAGGTAAAGTACACTATATCGGGAAACGAAAAGACATTACGAGAAATGTGTGTTATGAATGTTTTGAGCATTTTAAATAGGAAAACGGGAAATGCCGCTCTCAATGGAAAAAATAAAAAATAAATAAATAAATAAAAGCGTGTAATTTGAGTGTTTTTCATACTGTTATCTTTTGGGCGTTTTTCATCTTCTTACGTACATGAACGTGTATTTCAGTGTATTTCACATTGTTAGGTGTCATAACCCCAAAATGAATGCGAAGCATCCTATATGTGGAAAGAAAAAGACATTTCCAGGAATGTGAGTTTGTCTGTTTATAAGAGTGTCAGACACCAAAACACTAAAAACCATGGAAAGCACCCTATATGGGAAAAAGAAATCAACGTTACAAAAAAACGTGTCTTTTGAGTTGTTTTTTTAGCTACTTATGTACCGAAAAGTTAACAAAATAACATTAACAAAGACAAGTATTTTGAATGTTTTTTTTTAACTTGATGCATTGCAATGCAAATATACAAGCAAAATAACCTTTATGTGGAAACGTAAAGGACATTATCAGAGGCGTGTATTGTTGGTGTTATTTTTTTTTATCTTCTAGTAAGAAAACAATAAAACGCATGAACAGAACTCCATATGGAGAGACAGAATAGCATTTACCAAAAAATGTGTATTTTCAGTGTATTTAACACTGTTAGGTGCCATAACGCAAAAATGCATGAAAAGCAGCCTATATGGGGAAAGAAAACGACATTTCCAGAAAGGTGTCTATAGAATATCTATCCTGTTTGGCAACAAAACACTAAAAAGCATCTAAAGCACCCTATATGAAAAAAAAAAAGTTCCAAAAACGTGTCTTTTGAGTGTTTATGGCTACTTTACATACATAAACGCAAAAATGGATGGAAAACACTCGTTATTGAAAAACAGAATAACATTACCAGAAAAAAAGTATGTTATGTGATTTTGAGCTTGTTACGTAGAAACACGTGCCACGTGTGCATGGAAAGTTCCCTATATGAGGAAACACATTACGAGTGACGTGTATTTTTGAGATTCTCTTAGGTACCAAAGCAGCTTAAGCGGATGAACAGCATTTTTACATGGAGGAACAAAACAACAGTACCAAAAAACGTATAATCTATGAGAGCACTTCACATTATTAGGTAATTAAACGCCAAAATGCGTACCAAAGCAAACTACATGGAGAGAAGAATCGACATGTCCAGAAACGTGTTCCTTTAGAGTTCACGAGCGTGTCATGCATCAAAACGGAAAAAAAAAGGAAATTGATCTACATATGAATACAAAACAACATTAAGAAAAACGAGTTTCGCAGGTGTTTTGAGTATACAAAAAACGCCAAAATGCATGTAATTTACCGTATATGGGGGACACGACAGGATATTACGAAGGTAGTAGATTATGAGTGTTTTTCATCTTCTTAGGTGACAAAACACTGAAATGCATGAATAGCATTCTATATGAAAAAAAAAAAAGAACAAACGAAAACGTGAATTTCGAATGTATTTTACATTGTTAGGTGCGAGATAATGCCAATATGCTTGCAATGCATCCTATATGCGGAAAGGAAAGGAAATTTCCAGAAATATATCTCTTTAATATTTGTGAGCGTGTTAGGACACCAAAAGCCTAAAAAGCATGGAAAGCACCTTATATGAAAAAGTAAACAACATTACAAAAAATATGTATTTTGAATTATTTTGAGCTATTGACGTACTGAAACGCAAAAATGTAAACAAAACCCTTATAGGAAAAACACAAACTTTACCAAAAAAAACGTAAATTTTTAGTTTTTCTTTTTCAGGTTATTACGTCTCTAAAACTTCATAATGAATGGAAAGTACTCTACATGAAGGAACTGAAAAAAAAAAAAACGCATGCATGGAAAGTATTCTACATGAAGAAACTGAAAAAAAAAAAAACGTTGTAATAAATCTGTATTATAATTGTTTTTGAGCTTCTTCATACGACTTTATTCCCACTGTATTGCAGGGTCAGCCGCTCGAGTTATCCTTCTCCATCTGTTTCTATCCATTGCAGCATCTTCTTGCACTCCCAGCTTGTTCATATCACTCCTTATTACGTCTATCTTATTCTCTGTCTCCAAACCCTCCTTCTCCCTCTAACCTCCACCATCATTGCCTTCCTCACTGGTTCATCCTCTTCTCTCCTTATCACGTGTCCAAAATATCTTAATCGTGCTTCTCTTGCCTTCTTGATATTACATATTCCACATTCTTCTTATATCTTCACTTTATCTCCTTTCTAACAGTGAAATACCAGCTATCCAACTCACCATCCTCATCTCCGTTCTCTTCCAGAATGCACTTCTGCTACACTCTTTCTTCCTTAAAGACCATTGCTGTCTCTGCACCATGCAGAAGTACTGGTCTCAACACACTTCTGTATATCTTCATTCTCAACTTCTATGGTATTTTCTTATCTAAAGTTACTCCATTCACTTCCCTCCATTTTTCCCATCCAGCTTTTACTCTTTTGTCTAACTGCTTTTTATGTTCCTCCTTCTTCTGCAATTACTGATCCCTGGTATTTGAACTCCTCTTATCTGCTTCAATCTTATGCCATCCTCTGATGTTACATTTACTTCCTCATAATCTTCTGCTGCTTGCTTTACCGTACACTCTGTCTTTTATGTGTGTACACTTTCATTCCCTTTCTTTCCAGGTTGCCTTTCCATAACAAATATCTCTCCTGTAACTCTTCCTCCGTATCCGCAATGATGACTATGTCGTCGGCGAACAGCAACTCCCACAAGTTCTCGTTGTCTCTCACATCCATCGTTATTGTGTCCAACACCATGAGAAAGATGAAAGGACTCAAAGCTGATCCCTGATGGAGTCCTACTTCAACTGGGAAGGATTCCGTTTCCCCATATCTTGTCTGCACTGTTGTTTTTGCTCCCTCATACACATCATTTTCACTAGTCTTATCATCTTTTCTCTGGCACTCCTCTCTTTCTCAAACTCCAGTACAATACTTTTCCTAAGCACTCTGTCATACGCCTTCTGCAAGTCCACAAAACACCAATACACTCTTTCTGTTTCCTTCTAGATACTCTTTTTCTTGTATCTGTCGCACAATAAATGTTGCATCTACAGTGTTCAATCTCCTCATAAATCCAAATTGGTGGTTGTGTATTTTGACCATCTCTCTCAGTCTCCCTTCTATCACTCTCTCTAGTATTTTCAGATTTTTGCTCCAACAGCTTAATGTCTCTGTTGTTTTTCTAACTTAATATATATCCTTTCTGCTTATACAACTTAACCATTCTACTTTTTCCTTCCAGTTTTCAGGCATTTTCTCCGTCTTCCAAAATCTTTTCTAACAATGAGTATGTCCACTCCACTCCAAACTCTCCCCTGTGCTTTAATAATTTTTATTGTTACTTCAGATTTTCCTCCTGTCTTGTTAGCCTTTCCTCTTCTTTATGGCCTTATCCTGTTTCCTTCTACTTATGTTGGGTATTGACCCTTCCACTGGTAATGTTCCACTCAGTTCTTCATATTCATTTTTTCCATGTTTAACAGGTTTGATAAATATTCCTGCCATCTTCTTTTTATGTCCTCCATCATAAGAATGTCTCCGTTTTGGTCCTTTACTATTGCTACTTCACCAACATCTTTCCTCATTTCATTTCTTACCTTCGCTACTCTGTATATAATCTTCTCTCTCCGTCTGGTGTATCCAGCCTCTCATACCAATCTCTGTATGTATTAATCTTTGCTCTGGCTACTGCTCTTTTCGCCTGCTTCTTTGGCTTGTCTGTAATTTTCTTTAGTGGTGTCATTCTCAATGTCTTTCATTTGCTTTAGTGCTAACTTCTTATCCTTTTATTGGGCAGCTTGAACCTCACGTCATTCCACCACCATGTATCTTTCTCTTCTTTTGGTTTCCCACTCGTCTTAACCCAAATCTCTTTTGCTTTTTTATTTGCTAATATATCTTTCATATCTTCCCACAGCTCCTCTGCTGTTTCTGGTAAGCTGCCAGATCTATGTCTTTCCATCAACGTTTCTTCAACTTTGTTTCTAAACTCATTCTTCTTTTCATTTTTTCAACTCCCAGACTTTAATCTTCTTTCTTTCTTCTTTCCTTCTCTTCCTTCCACTGCTAATCCTAAAATCTGCTACTAATAATCTCTGTTGGCGTCATCACTGGTTCTCCAGGGTATAAGTTTACAATCCATTACAAGTCGTTTGTCTTCTCTTTTCCTTACTTCAGGATGTAGTCAACCTGTGTCCTTCATTCTGACCGCTTTTATATGTAATTAGATAGCTTTGTCTCTTCTTGAACCAAGTATTCAATATTGTAATTTCTGCTGCTTCTGCCATTTCCAGTAATCGCCCACTTTCTACATTTCTGTCTTCCAAAACCCATTCCACCATGGACTCCTTCATACCCATTGCCACTTTCTCCTATATGTGCATTCATGCCTCCGGCTATCAATATTAATTCTGTTCGTGCCATATCACTTTCATATGCTCTTCAAGTTTTTCTCTAAATTCCTCTTCTCTCCTCATCTCTGCAACCCTTGCTGAGGTGCATATGCAGATACAATATTCCATATTTTTCCATTTATGATTAGTTTCATTCCCATTTAATCTGTCATTAACTCTTTTAACTTCAGTAACCTGTTCCTGTACATCTGGATGAAGAATAATACCCACTCCACCTTTCTTTTGTACTTTATCCAGCATAATACACTTTGTATCCTTCTCCTATATTTCTAGCACTGTTTCCTTTCCATTTAGTTTCTTGGATGCACAAGATTTTAATGTTCCTTCTCTGCATTACATCCACTAGCTCTCTTCCCTTTGCCTATAAGACTTCTCCTATGTTCCAGTTGCCTGGAGCTTCTTAGGTATCAAAACGCTGAAACGCCTGAATAGTACTATATATATATATATATATATATATATATATATATATATATATATATATATATATATATATATATATATATATATATAACAACTTTACCAAAGAAACGTGCACTTTGAGTCTATTTTCCTCACATTATTAGGTACCAAAACGCCAAAATGCATGCAAAACACCCTATATGGGAAAAGGAAACAAAAAAAAGTGTCTGTTCATCTGTTTATGAGCGTATATAGACACCAGAATACTAAAAAAGCATAGGAGGAAAAGAACATAACATTACCAAAAACGTCTTAAAACATCCTTTATGGAGACAGAATAACATTACTAAAAAACAGGTATTATCAGTTTTTGAACTTGTTACGTAAGAAAAGCGCCAAAATGCATGGAAAGTACCCCATATGGGGAAACGAATACATTACGAAAAACATCTATTATGAAAGTTTTTGAGCTTCTTAGGTACCAAAATACAAAAACGTATAAATATCACTATATCGAGAACCATTACCAAAAACATTTTTTTCACATTATTAGGTACCATAACGCTAAAAAGCATGGAAAATATGGAAATACAGAACTTTATGATTAACGTGTCTTTTAAGTGTTTTGAACATACAATTAAGTACCAAATATCTAAAAGTCATGCAAAACACCCTTTATGGAAAGAAAAAGAACTAACAAAAAACAGTATTATGATTTTTTTTTTTTGGGGGGGGTGGCTTGTTAAATAGAAAAACGCCAAAATCCATGCAAAGTATCCAATATGGGAAAACGAGAATTAGAAGCAGCATGTGATATCAGTGTTTTGAACGTCCTAGGTACCAAAATGTTAAAACGCTTGAATAACACACTATATTGAGAGAAAAAATCAACATTACTAAAAAACGCTGTATTTTGAGTGTATTTTACATTGTTAGGTGCCATAACGCGAAAATGCATGCAAAGTCTCCTTATAAGGAGAAAGAAAATGGCATTTCCAGAAACATGTCCTTTTGGTGTTTATAAGCGTGTTTGGCAGCAAAATGCTAAAAAAGCATCGAAAGCACACTATATGGGTAAAAAAAAAAAAAAATAGCATTACCAAAAACGTGTATTTTTAAGCAAGCTACTTACCTATGAAAACGCTAAAACGCATGTAAAATACAATTTATGGAGAAATTGTATAACTTTATCAAAAACTTGTATTTTGTGTGTTTTTGAGCTTGTTACGGAGAAAAAAAGTGCCAAAATGCATATAAAAATACTCTATATGGGGAAATGAAAAGATATTATGAGAAACGTATATTTTAAGAGAGTTTTTAAGCTTTGGTATCAAAATGGTAAAAACACATGACTAACACTCTATAACGAAAAAAAAAGAGCAACATTCCGAAAAACGTGTATTTTGAGTTTTTTTTTTTTTCACGTGATAAGATAGCAAAACGCAAAAATGCGTAAAACCACCTTGTAACGGGATAAGGAAACGAAATTTAAAACAAACGTGTCTTTTGAGTGTTAATGAGCTTGTTAGGCACCAAAAACACTAAAAAGCATGGAAAGCAGCCAGGATGGCAACAGAAAACATTTCCAAAAAAAACGTCTAATAAGTGTTTTTGAACTAATTACGTAAAAAAACGCAAAAACGCATGCAAAAACACCCTTTATAGAGAAACAGAATAACATTACCAAAAAACAAGTACGCTATTTTGAGTGTATTTTAAGTTTGTTACATAGGAAAACGCCAAAATGATTGGAAGGTATCCTATATGGGGAAACGAAAAACATTATGAGAAACGTGTATTATGAGTGTTTTTTGAGCTTCCTAGGGTACCGTTAAACGCGAAAACGCGTGAATAGGACTTTATATGGGAAAATAAAAAACCATTACCAAAATCGTGTTAATTGGGTGTTTTTCACAATGATAGTACCAAAACATAAAAACGCATGGAAAGCTCTTCATATGGAGAAACGACACAACACTCCAAAAAACGTACCTCTTGAGTGTTTTTGTATTTGTTAGGCACCAAAAAGCTAAAAAAGAATGGAAAAAGAATGGAAATAATGGAAATAGAGAACATTACCAAAAAATGGCATCTATTAAGGTTTTTTTTTTTTTTTTTTAGCCACTAAACGCTAAAGCTAAAACGCATGCAAAGCAACCTTTATGGATAAACAGAATAACATTAACAAAAATAAGTATTTTTATTGTTTTAACTCGTTACGTACAAAAGCGCCAAAATGCATGTAAAACATGGATAAACGAAAGGACATTGCGTAAGATGTGCATTGTGAATGCTTTTTTGACCATCTTTGTGTACAAAAACACTAAAGCGCATGGACAGCATTCTATATAAAGAAGCAGAACATCACCAAACACAGGCATTTTGAGAGTATTTCACATTATTAGGCACCAAAACACCAAAACCGTGCAAAGCATGCTATATTGGGAAAATAAATGACGTTTCCATAAAACGTGTCACATTTGAGTGTTTATAAGCGTGCACCAAAATGATGAAAATGTATGGTAAGCACTCCATATGGGAAAAGAAAACAAAATTATAAAAAAAAACGTGTATTTTCAGTGTTTTGAGCAATACTTAACCTAAAAGAACTCTAAAACGTATAGAAAACACTCTATATGGAAAAGAGAGAAAAACTACCGAAAAACAGGTGTTTTGAGTGTTTTTTTTTAGCTCGTTACGTACAAAAACGCCACAAGGTATGCAAAATACATTATATGGAGGAAAGCGAAGGTCATTACGAGAAACGTGTATTATCAGTGTTTTTTGAACTTGCTTAAGTAGAAAGACACTGAAACGCATGAAGAAACGTGAGAGGAAACATGGAGAAACAGTGCACAACGCTAAAACGCATGCAAACAAGAACAATAAAAAAAAGTTTTAATTATTTATCTTTTTATTTTTTTTAAGATTGATAGGTACCAAATCGCCTAAACAAATAAAAATTAGTCAATATAGAAGAAATAAAAGATGCAATCTACTCATAAACGTTTATTATGAGTGTTTTTGCAGATCGTCGTAGGTATCAGAACGCTAAAACACGTGAATAGTACAACAACATAATAGAATAGTACACCAATAGAACATAATAGAAAAGAACCAGTTCGACATTATCAAATACGTGTATTATGAGTCTTTTTCATCATGTTAGGTACCAAAGCGCCCCCACCGAAAAAAAAACAAAAACGCAAAGAACCTTATATGTAGGAAACAGAGCAACATTAGAAAAAAGTGTATAATGACTTTTTTTTTTTAGAATAAATTAAGCGTCTAAATAATACAAAGCACACTATATGGGAAAGGAAAAGAACTTTACCAAAAACGTGGCTTTCTTAACTGTTTTCAGCTTCTTTTCCTACCAAACCGCTAAGGCGCATGGAAACCACCCATTATGGAGAAACAGAACTTTATCAAAAACGTCTATTTATAGAGTTTTTGAGATTCTTAGGTATCAAAACGACAAAATGCATACGGCATTTTGTCGTTTTGATACCTAAGAATCCTATCCTATGGGATAACGAAACGAGATTACCAGAAACGTGTCCTTTCCGCGTTTTTCAGCATATCAGGCACCATAACGTTAGAAAGCATGTAAAATATTATAATAATAAATAATAACAACAAATAATAATAGTAATAATAATAATAATAAATGTATGCATACAACCCTATATGGGGTAGCGAGACGATATTACCAAAACCGTATCATTTTGGTGCTTTTGAAAGTATTAGGCATCAAAACGAAAAAAAAAAAAGTATGGAAAACACTCCTTAGGGGAAAACAAAACATAATATATATATATATATATATATATATATATATATATATATATATATATATATATATATATATATATATATATATATATATATATATTGAAAAACAGAATAACGTTACCAATAATGTGTATTATGAGTGTATTTTACCATGTTAGGTACAAAAACGCCAGTGTATGTAAAACATACGTATGGAAACGAAAACAATATTATTACCAAAAACTTGTCTTTTGATTGTTTTTTTAACTTCTTTTCGTATCAAACCCTAAAACACATAAAAAAATCATTTATAGAAAAACATAACAACTTTATCAAAAACGTCTATTATTATTTGCCAAAATGCAGGCAAAGCACCCTATATGGGAAAAGTAAACATCATCAAAGTCGTGCCATTTTAGTTTTTTTTTTTTTTTTTTTTAAGCTTCTTAAAGTATCAAAAGATGGATGGAAAATACCCTTTCTGAAAAAAAAAAAATAGTTTTGAGAGATAACTTTTGAGATTATTAGATACAAAAACGCAAAAAAACACATGTACAGTAAGCAATATGGGGAAAGTAAACGCTATGATCACAAACTTCTCTTTATGAATATTTTTTAGGTTCTTAGGTATTGAAACGCTAAAACACATGAAAATCTCTCGTTTTGAGAAGAAAAACATCTTTACAAAAAACGTTTATTATGAGTCTATTTCACCTTGATACTTCACAAAACGAATAAATGCATACAAAGAACGTGCGCTATGTGAAGAAACAGAACTATGATACACAAGCATTTTTTTTTTCTGTGTTTTTAAGCTTCTTAGCTAGAAAAAAACGCCAAAATATATGCATGAAAATCTCTATATTTGGTAGCAAGACAACTCTTTTATCAGACACGTTTAATTTGAGTGTTTTTGAGCCGTACATAAAAAAAAAAAAAAAAATGGAAAACACCATTAATGGGAAAACTAAATCACTTAATCGAACAAAAACGTGCTCTTTCAATGTTTTTTTTGTTTTAAGATTCTTTGCGTACTAAAATGCTAAAATGCATGAAAAACACCCGTTTTTGGAAAAGCAGAATATTTCAAAAAACACGTGTTTTATTTATTTTTATAAAGTTTTTATGGTCTCAAATAAAAAGCACATGCAACGAAATTAATATAGGGAAGCGAAATGATATAATCATAAACGTGTATTGTGTGTGTTTTTCAGGTTCTTAGACATCAGAACGCTAAACATGTGAATAGTACTCTATATATTGAGAAACAGAACAAACATTACCGTGTATTATGATTCTTTTTCATGATGTTAGGTATCAAAACGCCAAAGTGCATGCAAAGCACATTGAATAGGAAACAACATAACCAATAACGTGGCTTTTGAGTGTTTTTCAGTTTCTTTCATACCCGTAAATCCTAAAATGCACTAAAATACTATTTCTGCCAAAAACATAAAAATATTGCCTAAAAATACTGGTTTTGAGTGTTTTTTTGAGTTTATTAGATACCAAAACGCCAAAACACATACAAAGTAGCCAATATGAGGAAACTAAACAAAATTCTCAAGAAACTTTTCTTATAAACGTTTTTCAGGTTCTTACTCGTACCTACTGAAAAGTTAAAACACATAAATATCACTTTATTTTGAGAAAAGAAACATCATAAAAAAAAGATGTGTATTATGAGTTTGTTTCACATGTTAGGTAACGAAATGCCAAAATACATAAAAAAAAAAACTATATGAAGAACCAGAACTACTTTTATCAAAATTCGTGCATTTTCAGTATTTCTTTTTTTTTTTTTGAAAGCTTCTTAGCAAAATGCCAAAATCCATACAAATAACTCCATATGATGTAACGAGACGACTTTCACCAGAAACATGTCACTTCAATTATTTTTTTTAACATAGTAGACACCAAAATGCTAAAAAGTTAAAAAAAAAACACCATATAAGGAAACTCAAAACAACATAAATCGAAAAATTGCGTGTCGTTTGAGTGTTTTTGAGATTCTTACGTACGAAAACAGTAAAACGCATGCCACACACCCATACTGGAGAAACAGAACAACATATCCAGAAACGTGT
The DNA here is from genome assembly GCF_035594125.1 of Scylla paramamosain. NCBI lineage: Eukaryota > Metazoa > Arthropoda > Malacostraca > Decapoda > Portunidae > Scylla > Scylla paramamosain. Next base: position 19,525 of record NW_026973751.1, read on the forward strand.
GTTTTAGGAGTTTTTTTTTTTTTTTAGTTTGTTAAGTACCAAAACGCCTAAACCCATGCAAAGTAGCTAACGTATGGAATCTAAATTATATAATCACAAACATGTATTATGAGTGTTTTTGATATTGTTAGATATCAGAACGCTAAAACACGTGACTTTATATTGAGAAGTATAACAAAATTACCAAAAAACATATATATAATGAGTTTTATTAATAACACCATAAGTATACGTACCAAAGCGACAAAATCTATAACAAAACACTCCTATTTGAAGAGACAAAACTATTTATTTTTACTTCTGTAAGTACTAAAACGCCAGATTACATGTAAAGTGCAAATCACATTATCAGTGCTAAAAAGCTTGGAAAAACACCTTAAATGAAAAAAAAAAAAAAAACTACAGCGTTTTTAAGCTTTCTTGCGTACTAAAACTATAAAATGCATGGAAAACTCCCTCTCTGGAGAAAAAGAACAATATTGCGAAAAAACGTGTATTTTAACGTTTTATGAGTTTATTAGGAATGCCAAAATGCCAATACACATGCAAAGTAACCAATATGGAGAAAGTAAACGCTATTACCACAAACTTGTCTTATGAATGTTTTGGAGGCTCTTAGATATTGAAACGCTAAAACAGCATGAATATCACTCTGTATTGAGAAAAGAACAAAAAAAAAAAAAAAAAAAACGTGTATTATGAGTGTGTTTCAGTATGATAAGTACCAAAACGCCAAAATACGTAAAAAACAACCCTATTTCAAGAAAAAGAACTACAAGACCAAAGTCAGGTGAATTTAAACGTTATTGAGCGTCTTAGTTACCAAAACATTACCACACAAACTTGTCATTTAGGTCTTTTTGGAAGCATTAGCACCAAAAATGCTAGGAAAAAAAAAAAAAAGTGAAAAAAACATCCCTTCATGGGAAACAAAAAAAAAATAAATAAAATAAATAAATAAATATAATAATAATAATAATAATAATAATAATAATAATAATGATAATAATAATAATAATAATAAACGTGTCCTTTGAATGTCTTTGAGACTCTTATGTACTAAAACGCTAAAACTCATGCCAGACACCCTTTCTGAAGAATCAGAGTAACATTTACAGAAACGTGTTTTAAAGTTTTTTTTTTTTTTTTTCATTTTGTTAGGTACCAAGCGCTTAAACACATGCAAAAATAGCCAATACAGCGATACCAAAATATATTAATCACAAACATGTATTATGAGTGTTTTTGATGTTCTTAACTATCAGAACGCTAAGACACGTGAATACTATTTTGTATTTGGAAATAGATCAGTATTACTAAAAACGTGTATTATGACTCTTATTCACCAATCAATACAAAAGAACTCTTATATAAAAAGAAATAAAACAACAATACAAAAACCCTGTATTATGACTGTTTTTGAACTTAGTAGGTATCAAAAACGCCAAACTGCATGTAAAGCATACTATATGGGGAAAAAAAAAAACATTACCAAAACTTTTTCTTTTGACAATTTTTTTCAGCTTCTTTCGTACCAAAACGTTTAAACGCATAGAAAACACCCTTTATGGAAAAACAGAACAACTTTATCAAAACCGTCAAATTACGGTGTATTATTAAGTATGTTTCACCATGCTAGATACCAGAACATACAAATTCATATGGCAAAGAAACAGAACATTACTAAAAACTCTGTGTTATGACTGTTTTTGAACTTGTTAGGTACCAAAAACGCCTGAGTACATGTAAAAAACTTACTGTATGAAAAAAAAAAAAAACGTATGAAAAACGTATGAAAAAAAAAACGTTAAAACGCATAAAAAGCATCCTTTATGTGAAAAACAGAACAATTTTATCAAAAAAGAAAAAAATCTATGCTGAGTGATTTTAAGCTTGTTAGACACAAAAACGTCAAAATGCAGGCAAAACCTTGTAGCCGATATCGGAAGATTATGCATGCAAATTATGCGTGCAAAAAAGCCTTTGAAAAAAAAAAAACATAATGAACAGTATTAACAAAAAAAAAGAAAAAAAAAGTTTTGAGCGTTTGCTTTGAGATCATTAGGTATCAAAACGCCAAAGCACATGCAGAAGTAGCCAATATGGGGGAAACTAAATGCTATTACCACAAACTTGCCTTTCTTTTTAATATTTTTTTGAGGTTCTTTAGGTACTGAAATCGCTAAAACACATGAAAATCACTCATATTACTGAGAAGAAACGTTATATTATGAATGTATTTCACATAACAAAGGATGCTATATGAAGAAACAAAATTTCATTAGACAAACATATTTTGTTAGTGTTTTTGATCTTCTTAGGTATAAAAACGCCAAAATGTTCGCGAAAACACTATACATAAACGTGGCTTTGAGTGCTTTTCAGCTTCTTTCGTTGCAAAATAAATGTTAAAAGCCATAAAAAAAAATAACCTTTATGGAGAAATAGAACTTTATCAAAAACGTCTGTTGAATGTTTTTAAGCTTGTTAGGATACCAAAACGCCAAAAATGTATGCAAAGTACACTGTATATGGGGTAACGTGAAACGACATTACCAGAAACGTGTTATTGGTTTGTTTTTGCACATATTAGGCACCAACACGTTAAAAAAGATGGATAATACACTATTATTATGTTAAATCTAAACAAAGACCTAAATCCAAAAAATATATTAAAAAAAAAATTATAAAAAATTGTTCCGTTTAAGTCTTTTTTGAGCTTCTTACGTATCAAAAACTCCTAAAATGCATGCAAAACGCCCTTTCTGGAAGAAACAAAAAAAAAAAAAACTTGTGTTTTGAGTTTTTGAGTTTATTAGGTACCAAAAAATGCTAAAACACATGCAAAATAGCCAATATAGGGAAATTGCATGCTATTATCGCAAACTTGCCTAATAAATGTGTTTGAGGTTCTTATTTACTGAAAACGCTTAAACACTTGAATGTCACTCTATATTGAGAAATAGATCTTTATAAAAAAAACGTATAATATCAATTTTATTCATCATGTTATGTACCAAAAGCACAAAAATACATACAAAGGACCTTAGATGAAAAAAAAAAAACTAAACAACATTACCAAAAAATCGTGAAATATTATGTTTTTTTCTTTTTTTTTTTAGCTTTTTAGGTACCTAAACGCCAAAATGCATGCAAGCAAACCTATATAGTGTAACGACATTACCAGAAACGTAATCATTTGAGTGTTTTATAACTATTTAAGGGCACCAAAACACTAAAAAAGCATGGGTAACATCCTTTATGAAAAAGAAAAAAAAAAAATCGAAAACGTGTACTTTGAATGTTTTTGAGATTCTTTTTTCTGTTTTTCAAGTTTTCATTAGGTACCTAAACGCCTAAACACATACAAAACGAAATTATATAATCACAAATTATGATATAATCATAAACACAAATGAGTAAGTGTTTTTAATAGCATACGAGAATAGTACTCTATATTGAAAAAATAGAACAACATCACCATAAACGTTTATTATGAGTCTTATGCACCATGTTAGAAACCAAAACGCTAAAAATGCATACAAATAACATGATATGAAGAAAAGAACATTACTAAATAACCTGTATGATGCCTGTTTTAGAACTTGTTAGGTACCAAAATGGTAGAAGAAAAAGAACATTACTAAATAACCTGTATGATGCCTGTTTTAGAACTTGTTAGGTACCAAAATGGTAAAGTGCCTGAAAATAAAACAGTTTGACCAAAAACATGGCTCTTCTGTGTTTTTCACCTTCTTTCATATCAAAACGTTAAAACGCATGCAAAACACACTATGGAAAACAGAACAAATTCATAAAAAACGTCAATTTTGAGTGTTTTTGTACTTGTTGAATACCAAAACGTCAGAAATGCATACAAATGACCATATATGGGGTAACGATACGACATTACCAGAAAAGTGTCATTTGCGTGTTCTGGAGCAAATTAGGCATAAAAAAAAAAAAAGTGGAAAAACATCCTATTTGTGAAATTTTTTTTTTTAATCGTGTCTTTTGAGTATTTTTGAGCTTCTTACGTACCAAAACTCTAAAAATGCATGGAAAAAAAAGACACTTTCTGGAGAAACAGAACATTAGCAAAAAAAAAAAAAAAAAAAAAATTGTTTTGGGATTTTTTTCAGTTTTTAAGGTACAAAAACGACAAAACACATTGAAAGAAGTAAATATATGGAAACTAAACGCTATTACCAGAAACTTATCTTATGAACGTTTTTGAGGTTCTTAGGTGCTGAAACAGTAAAACACATAAATATCATTCTATAATGAGAAAAAGAACATTGTTGCAAAAAAAACTTGTATAATTAGTGTTTCACCATGTTAAGTACCAAAACATCAAAATGCATACAAAGAACCCGATATGAAGAAACCAATTTACGTAACCAAAATCGTGTATTTTCAGTGTTTTTGAGCTTCTTGGTTACCAAAACGCCAAAATGCATGTAAATCATTCGATATGTGGCGATAACGAGACGACATTACCAGGAACATGTCATTTCGGTGTTTTTTGGACGTATTAGGTACCAAAAAGCTAAAAAGCATGGAAAGCATCTACATAATCGAAAACGAGTCCTTTCAGTTTTTTTTTTCAGAATCTTACCAAAACTCTAAAACGCATGCCAGACACTGTTTCTGAAGAAACAGAATAACATTTCCAAAAACGTGTGTTTTAAATGTTTTTCTGTTTGTTATGTACCAAAACACCTTAACACATGCAAAGTAGCCAATATAGGGAAACAAAATTTTATAATCACAAACGTGTATTATGTTTTTTTTTGGCGTTCTTAGCCCTCAGGAAGCAGAATCACCTGAAGAGTACTCTATATTCAGCATATTGGGCAATAAATCGCTAAAAAGCAGAAAAAAAACACCTCTTAGTGAGGTCTAAAGCACTTGTTCAGGGTGTGTTGTGAACTTATCATTAAACCCAGCTGTGACCTCACAGAACCTTTGTGTCTCACAATACATGGGGCCAGTCACAGCCTGTCCTTTAAAGTCAACTCTCTCTTGCTTCACACAAAATTACAAGCACCTAATTACAGACACACCCCTCACTCAAAATTCAAATTTATTATGGCTATTCCCACACCAGCCTCGGAGTCCCACCTGGGAGGGAAGCACAAATATCCCCAGGTCAGACTGCTCTTTTGTTATCGACCCTAAGTGTCTTGACACACCTCAACTTTTTTTAATTAACTCCTGCAACATTCGCGGTCTAATTTTCTAATCTATAGATCTAATTTTCAATCTATAGAACACCACCTCTTTTCTACTAAACCTCATCTTCTTTTCCTCACTGAAACACAAGTGTCTGAGGCAACTGATAGTAGCCCCTTTTCTGTTCCTTCCTACTTTCTCTATCCTCATTTTTTATCCAAAGCTGGATGTTGTGTTTATGTGTGGAAAGACTTAACCTGCTCTCGTGCCCACGCTATTGAATCTTCCGAGTTTTCCACCATCTGGCTACAACTAGAGTGTCACTCTCAAACTAAAGTTATCTGTGCTGTATACCTCTCACTTAAAACTACTTCATATTACACGAAAACACTAAAAATCATGGATAACACCTTATTTCAACACCTTATATCAAAACTGTGTCTTATTTATTTATTTAGTTTCTTATTTACCTAAACGCCAAAATGCATGTAAATATCTGGACATGTGGCAACGAGACGACATTAAAAAAAACGTGACATTTCGGTGTTTTTGGACGTATTAGGTACCAAATGGTAAAGAAAAAAAAATAATAATAAAAACATCCTACATAAGAAATGAAATAAATATGATCGAAAACGCGTTTTTTGAGTATTTTTGAAATTCATACGTACCAAAACTCTCAAATACAGACTATACACCCTTTTCGGAGAAAGAGAACAAACATTTGTGTTTTAAGAGTTTTCAGTTTGTTAGGTACCAAAACGCCAAAAATGCACGCAAAGAACCCTATATGAAGAAAAAAAAACATTATCAAAAGCCTGTAATAAGGCTGTTTTTCAAGTTAATGAATACGAAAACGCAAAAATGCATGCCAAACAAACTATAAAAGAAAAGAAAATAACATTAACAAAAACGTGGCTTTTGAGAGGCTACCTTCTTTCTTACCAAAATGCTAAAAAGCATGCAATACACCTTTTATTGAGAAACATAACAACCTTATCAAAAACGTCTATTTTGAATATTTTTTTTGAGTTTGTTAGGTGCCAAAACGACAAAATGCATGGAAAGCACCTTATATGGGGTAACGTAACGACATTACTAAAAAGGTGTCATTTAAGTGTTTTTGAGCACATTAAGCATGAAAATGCTTAAAAGCATTGTTATTAAAACATAATTGTCATATAAATGTTTTTGAGGTTCTTAGGTACTGAAACGCTACAACACATGAATATTAATCTATATTTAGAAACAGATCACATCATTACCAAAAACACGTATTGTAAGATTCACCATATTAGGTACCAAAACGCCGAAAACCATAAAAAGAACCATATATGGAGAAACAGGACATTACTGAAATCATGTATTATCAGTGATTTTGAACTTTTAAGAAAACAAAACTCCAAAATGCATGCAAATAAATCGATATGCGGTAAGGACAAAACAGTAGTACCGGAAACGTGTCATTTTGGTGTTTTTTGGACGTGTTAGTCACAAAGAAAAAAAAATGGAAAATGCCCTACATGGGAGACCAAAACAACATAATCGAAAACGTGTCCTTACAATGTTTTTAAAATTCATACTTATTAAAACGCGAAAGCGCATGCAAGATACCCTTTTCCAAAACACAACATTTCCAAAAACGTATGTTCTAAGTATTTGTTTTATTTTGTTAGGTATTAAACACCTAAACACATGCAAAGCATCCAATACAGGGAAACACAGTTCTACAATAACAAACGTGTATTGTGAGTGGTTTTGAAGTTCTTAGGTATCAGAACGTTAAAACACGTGAATAATAATCTATACTCAGAAATAAAACATAACAAAAAATCTGTATTATGTCTTATTCATCATGTTAGGTAGCAAAACGCCAAAATACAAAAAACCCTATATGAAGAAAAAGAGCAATAATAACAGAAACCTGTATTGACTTTTAAACTTCTTAGGTACCAAAACACTAAAGTGCATGCAAAGCAAACTATATGGGAAATGAAAACAAAGTTACGAAGAACTTGGCTTTTGAGTGATTTTCAGTTTCTTACGAGCCCTTTATGGAAAGCCAGGACAAAACGTGTATTTTGAATGTTTTGAGTCTGCAAGGTAACAAAATGCCAAAATGCATGCAAAACATCTTATATGGTGTAACATTACCAGAAATGTCTCATTTGTGTGTTTTTGAGCATATTAGACACATAAAGAAAAAAAAAACGCTAAAAAGCATATAAAATGCCCTATATGGGACAACTAAATAATATTATCAAAATCGTGTCTTTTAGGTGTTTTCAGCTTCTTACGTACCAAAACTTTAGCATGTATTCAAAACACCCTTTCTATAGAAACAGAACATTACCAATATTGAGTGTTTTAGTTGATTATGTACCAAAACACCGAAACACATGCAAAGTACATAATATGTGGAAAACAAAATGGTATTTCCACAAACCTGTGTCATAAATGTTTTTGGGACTGTTAGGTACTGAACACAAAAATATCACTATATACTGAAAAAAAAATAAATAAATAAAAAAATAAATAAATAAATAAATAAATAAATAAAACATTAATTGTGAGTGTATTTCAACATATTAGGTATTAAAATGCCAAAATGTATACGAAGTACCCTATATAAAGAATAACATTATGAGAATCGCATTTTTTCAGTGTTTCTGAGCTTCTTAGTTACCAAAACTCCAAAATCCACGCAAATAACTCAATATGATGTAACGAAATAACATTACCAGAAACTTGTCATTTCGGTGTTTATGGAAGTATTAGACACCAAAATGTTAAAAAAAAAAAAAAAAAAAACATGGAAAACACCCTACATAGGAAACCAAAACAACAAAATCGAAAGCATTTCCTTTGAATGTTTTTAAGAATCTTACGTATCGAAACGCTAAAACGCATGCCAGATACCCTTTCTGGAAAAACAGAAGAACATTTCCAAAAACATGTGTTTTAAATCTTTTTCAGTTTGTTATTTACCAAAATGCCTAAACACATGAAAGATAACCAATGTATGGAAAGAAAAAGATATAATCACAAAGGTGTATTATTTGTGTTTTTAACGTTCTTAGTTATCAGAACGATAAAACACGTGAATAGTACTCTATAACAAACAAACAAAAATGGTATCATAAGTGTTATCCACCATGTTAGGTACCAAAACGCTAAAATACATACAAAGAACAATATATGAAGAAATAGAACATTACCAAAACCTTTATTATGGCTGTTTTTTGGACTTGTTAGGTATTAAAACGCCAAAATGCATGTAAAGCACACTATGTAGAAAGAAGGAAACAACAATGCAAAAATATGGCTTTTGAGTGTTTTTTAGCTTCTTTCGAGCCAAAACATGAAAACGCATGTTCTGTTTCAGGAGAAACAGAACAGACATTGCTATAACAAATACAGGGGCACCCCAACGTTGTGTTCTGGCTCCACTACTTTTTGTATTGTACACAAATGATTGCAGAAGTAAATATAAAAGTTGTTCTATAATTAAATATGCAGATGACACGGCAATAGTGGGAAAAATCAGTAATGATGATTCACGAGAGTTCCTGAAGCAAGTTGAAGACTTTGTTACATGGTGCAATAATAACTTTTTAAATCTAAATGTAAAGAAAACAAAAGAAATGATAATTGATTTCCTCACAATTAACACAATTCCAGATCCACTAGTCATAGCCAATGAGCAAGTTGAAAGAGTACATGAATATAAATATCTTGGCGTAATAATTGATGACAAATTAACAGGATCTTCAAATACAACTAAATTATACAAAAAATGTAAACAGAGAATTCATTTTCTAAGAATATTGAAAAACATCCATATAGATCAATCAATATTATCACTATTTTATAAATCAGTAATTGAATCCATTTTGAGCTTTGCTATTACAGTATGGTATGGATCCTTAACATGTAAAGATAGAAATAAACTCAAAGAATTGTAAAGAACGTTGGTAAACTTAAAGCTAGAACTGATTCCCTAGATGATATATATATTATGATGGTGATAAAACAACTAAATAAAATTATGAATGATGTCCAGCATCCACTGCACTGCCAATACAAGTTCCTGAGATCTGGTAAAAGACTTGCCCTCCCAAAGCTGCAAACTACTAGATTTAAAAATACCTTTGTTCCTAAGAGTATAGATCTCTTCAATTCCTTTGCTTCCCGCTAACTTTTGTTTTATGTGTGTGAGTGTGTATTTTTAATGATGTATTATTTTTAGTATATTATATTATATGTGGATGAGCTACTGAGCAAGCCAAGAAGATTTTCATGTTGTATGTAATTCAATGTGACAATAAAGCTTACTTACTTACGTACTTACTTAATCAAAAACGTCTATTTACACTGTTTTTGACCTTGTTACGTTGGAAAATACCAACATGCAAGCGTAACGAGACGAAATTACCAGAAACGTGGCATTTGCGTGTTTTTAAGGATATAAGACACCAATAAGCTAAAAAGCATGGGAAACATCAAATTTGGGAAAACTAAACATAATCAAAATCGTCTCATTTTTTTTTTTTTTAGCTTATGTGCCAAAACTCTAAAACGAATAAAAAAAAAACTTTCTGTAGAAACAAAACATTAACAAAATCATGTTTTGAGATTTTTTTTTTTTTAGTTTATTGAGTACCAAAACGACAAAACACATGCAATGTAGCCAATATGAGGAAACTAAATGCTATTACCATAAGCTTCTCTTTTGAATAATTTTTGAGGTTCTTAGATGCTAAAATGCTAAACACATGAATATAACTTTATATTAAGAAAAGAATATCATTACAAAAAAAAAAAAAAAGTGTAGTATCAGTGTGTTTCACTGTTAGGTATTCCCAGTGACGTCTAAAGCACTGTTCAGGTGGTGCTGTGAACTTATCATTAAACCCAGCTGTGACCTCATTGAACGATTCCTTTTGTGTCTCACAACACAAGGGGGCAGTCACAGCCTGCCCTTTAAAGACAACTCTCTTCCTCCACACAAAACTACAAGCACCTAATAACACACACACCCTTCACTCAAAAATTTTAAAATCATCATGGCGACTCCTACACCAGCCTCGGAGTCCCCATCTGGGGAGGGGACCATAAATGTCCCCAGGTAGGACTGCCTTTCTGTCGACGATCCTAAGTGTCTTCACACCCCCCTCAACTTTTTCTTCATTAACTTCTGCAACATTCGCAGTCTAAGATCTAATTTTCAATCTATAGAACACCACCTCTCCTCTTCTAAACCTCATCTTATTTTTCCTCATTGAAACTCAGGTTTCTGAGGCAACTGACAGTAGCCCCTTTTCTGTTCCCTCCTACTTTCTCTATCCTCATTTTCAATCCAAAGCTGGATGTTGCGTTTATGTGCGCAACAACTTAACCTACTCTCGTGCCCACGCTCTTGAATCTTCCGAGTTTTCCACCATCTGGCTACGACTACAGAGTCACTCTCAAACTAAATTTATCTGTGCTGTATACCTCTCAACTAACTCCTCTGACTATAAGAAATTCTTTGACTACTTAATTTCTAAAGTGGAGCACATTCTGACCATCTTCTTTTTTGCAGAGATCCCCATTCTTGGAGACTTCAATGTTCACCACCAGCTTTGGCTTTCCTCTCCCTTCACTGAACAGCCTACAACTTTGCTATCCTCCACGACCTAGAGCAATTGGTGCAATGCCCTACTCGTATTCCTGACTGTCTTGGAGATACGCCCAACATTTTTCACCTTTTCCTGACCTCTAATCCTTCTGCTTATGCTGTCACCCTCTCTTCTCCGTTGGGGTCCTCCGATCACAATCTCATATCTGTATCTTGTCCTATTGCTCCAATCCCTCCTCAGGATCCCCCCTAAGTGAAGATGCCTCTGGTGTTTTGCCTCTGCTTATTGGGAGTACCTGAGGAGGTATTTTGCTGATTTTCCTTGGAATGACTACTGCTTCCGTGTCAGAGACCTGTCTTTGTGTATGAAAAAAAAAAAAACATAACATTACGAAAAACGCGTATTTAGGGTCTTTTTCAGCTTCTTAGGTATCAAAACGTTAAAATCATACAAAACACCCTATATGGACAAACAATAACATAACCAAAAATATGTATTTTGAGTAATTTTGAGCTTGTTAGGCACAAAAATGGGATAATGCATACAAAATACCCGATATGGTGAAACAAAACGTAATTACCTGAAACGTTTATTATGAGTGTTATTGACCATAGAAAACAAAACGTTAAAACGCGCCAATAACACTCTATATGTAGAAACAGAACAACATTATCAGAAACTCATTTTTGACTGTTTTCACATTGTTAGGTACAAAAACACCAAAATACATGCAAAGAACTTTTTATTAGGAAACGAAACGACATTACCAGAAACTTGCTTTTTTTTTTAGTGTTTTCATCGTTTTAGGTACCAAAACGCTAAAAAGCATATAAATAAGCAAAAAATATGTCTTTTGTCTTTAAGCTTCAATATCAAAATGTTAAAATGCATGCAAAACATATTTTTGTTGACTGGGGACAAAATTGACTGGGACTGGCATTTCAGTGGGCATTTTTTTTTATTAGATTTTTGTTGCCCTTGGCCAGTATCCTTCCTACATAAAAAAAAATATATATATATATATATATATATATATATATATATATATATATATATATATATATATATATATATATATATATATATATATATATATATATATATATATATATTACATAGAAAAACGCGAAAATGCATGAAAAAATAGTCTATGTGGGTCAAAGAAAAAAAAAATATTAGAAATGCGTATTATGAGTGCTTTTGAGCTTCTTAGGTACAAAAACTTTAAGACGCATACAAAGCACTCTATATGGAGAAACAGATTAACGTTACCAAAAAGGTCTATTTTTTACACCAAAATGCCAAAATGCATACAAAGCACACTCTATGGTAAACTGAAACCGCATATCTAGAAACATATCTTTTGAGTGTCTTTGAGAGCGTTTATTTATAAACGAAACGGCATTTCGAGAAACATGTCTTTTCAGTGTTTATGGACGTAATAGGCACTAAAACCCTAAAAAAAAAAACATGGAAATCACTACATGGAAAAAAAATATACATATATTATCAAAAATCAATTTTGATTTTTTTTTTTTATGCTATTTACGTATCAAAACGCTAAAACGCATTTAAAACACCCTTTATAGAGAAACAATAACTTTACCAAAAGTGTTTTTGAGCTTCTTACGAAGAAATCCGCCAAAATACATGGAAAGTACATTATATGGGAAAACAAAAGAATATTACGAGAGACGTGTATTTTGAGTGTTTTTGAGCTTCTTAGATACAAAACCGGTAAAGCTCACGAATAGTACTCTATATGGAGAAACAGAACAACATGTGCACTTTGAGTGATTTTCACATTGTTAGGTACCAAAACAAAAACAAAAATAAAAAGCATGGTAAAACGAAACCACTTTTCCAGAACAATGTCTTTTGAGTGTTTTTTTTTTTTTTGGCGTGTTAGCCACCAGAACGCTACAAAGAATTCAAAGTAACATATATGGAAAAACAACAATACCAAAAATGTCTCTTCATAGCTTTTTTTTTTTTTTAGATAGTTACGTACCAAAACGTTAAAAAGCATGCAAAACACCCTTTATGGAGAAACAGAATAACATTACCATTCTATAAGGGAAAACGAAAGGATATTGCTAGAAACGTGTATTAAGAATGTTCTTGAGTATCTTAATAGAACTGTATATGAAAAAACAGAACAACATTACTAGAAACATGTATTTTGAGTGCTTTTTACATTTGTAGGTACCAAAACGCCAAAATCCATTACAAGAAACGCATATTTTAAGTGATTTTGTGCATGTTTAAAAAGAAATCGCGATAAAGCATAGAAAGCACACTGTACGGGAAAACAAATCACTCCCAAAAACGTGTCTTTTGAGTGTTTTTCAAACGATATTAGAAGAAACATATATTATAAGTATTCCTAAGTTTAAGAACATCAGAAACACGTAATACACGTTTCTTGTAATATCGTTTAATTTCTGAAATACGGTACTTTCCATACACTTTGGTATTTTTTGTACGTAACAAACTCAAAATATTGAAAATTCCCTTTTTCTGGTAATGCTATTTTCTTTCTCTATAAACGGTATTTTGCAAGCTTGTTAGCGTTTTGGTCCATAAGAAACTCAAAAACACAAAACACTCAAAAGGTACATTTTTTTTTAAATATCCCAATATAGGTTGCTTTCTATGTATTTTAGCATTTTGGGACCTAAAAAAAAAATGAAATGCATGAATAGTACTTTATATGGAGAAAAAAACACTCCCAAAAAACGTTTGTTTTGAGTGCTTTTTACATTGTTAAGCACCAAAGCGTGTAAGTGCATGCAAGGCATTCTGCATGAGGAAATAAAAGGACATTACGAGAAACGTGATTAGCGTTTTTTTTTTTTTTTTTTAGATATTTTTGGCATTTTGGTACCTAACATTGTGAAAATACTCAAAATAGACATTCCTGTTAAAATTGTTTATGCTGTAAATGCTAATCTCGGCATTTACTATAACTGGTGTTTAAGCAGCAAACTAACAGTCAATTTTAGCAAAATTTATTATGTTATTCATAAAGCACTGGATCAGGGGTACTGTGAACTTATCATTAAACCCAGCTGTGGCCTCACTGAACGTTTCCCTTTCTGTCTCACAACACAATGGGACAATCACAGCCTGCCTTCTAAAGACAACTCTCTTCCTCCACACAAAACTACAAACACCTAATTACACACACACCCTTCACTCAAAATTAAAAATTATCATGGCGACTCCTACACCAGCCTCGGAGTCTCCATCTGGGGAGGGGACCACAAATCTCCCCAGGTTAGACTGCTCTTCTGACATCGACTCAAAGTGTCTTGACACCCACTCTCAACTTTTTCTTCATTAACTTCTGCAACACCTCTCCTCCACGAAACCTCATCTTCTTTTCCTCAGTGAAACACAGGTGTCTCAGGAAATTGACAGTAGCCCCTTTTTCTTTTCTCTCCTACTTTCTCTATCCTCATTTTCAATCAAAAGCTGAATGTTGCGCTTTTGTGCGCAACGACTTAACCTGCTCTCGTGCCCATCCTCTTGAATCTTCCAAGTTTTCTACCATCTGGCTATGACTACAGAATCACTCTCAAACTAAATTTATCTGTGCTGTATACCTCTCACCTAACTCCTCTGACTATAAGAAATTATTTGATTACTTAACTTCCAAAGTGGAGCACATTCTGACTCTCTTTCCTTTTGCAGAGATCTCCATCCTTGGAGACTTCAATGTTCACCACCAGCTTTGGCTTTCCTCTCCCTTCATTGATCATCCTGGTGAACTAGCCTTCAACTTCGCTATCCTCCAGGACCTAGAGCAATTGGTACAACACCCTACTCGCATTCCTGACCGTCTTGGAGATACGTCCAACATTCTTGACCTTTTCCTAACCTCTAATCCTGCTTATGCTGTCACCCTCTCTTTTCTATTGGGTTCCTCTGATCACAATCTCATATAATTATGTATTTTGTCCTATCACTCCAATTCTTCTTCAGGATCCCCCTAAGTGGAGGTGCCTCTGGCGTTTTGCCTCTGCCTGTTGGGGGGACCTGAGGAGGTATTTTGCTGATTTTTGTTGGTATGACTACTGCTTCCATGTCAAAGACCCGTCTCTGTGTGCCGAGTGCATAACAGAGGTGATAGTGTCTGGCATGGAGGCGTACATTCCTCACTTTTTTTCGACCTAAACCTTTCAAACCTAGGTTTAACACAGCCTGTTCTCGTGCTATACATGATAGAGAGGTGGTCCACAAAAGGTACTTAAACTGTAGAGCGGGGATCGGTACAGAAACTTCCAGACAGGTGCCGTGAGTTTATTTGCAGGGCGCTGTTCACAGGCGCAGTTAGATTCCTCAGACACGGTCACAGCAAGTATACAACAACAGAGGCCCAAACTCCAGGTGGTGCTTAAATCACAATAAAGGAAAACCATTGTAGGCGTGTGTGTGTGGTGTTTTAGATAGGCGTCCAGTCAGCCGAATGACCGAGACCATGGCAGTACCCAACGAGGTGTAAACCACATTACTGGAACCTACCTCGAACTTCTAATGGTGTATCTATGTACTCCTACAATACTCCCCCTCAAGAACGGAGTTCACCTAGTAATATAAATTGTGAGGGTGTTGATTGAAATACACTGTCCTCCCTGAACGAGTTGTATGAGGGAAGTTAGGTATGGTATGGCGAGGAAGATCGACTGGAAATGAGCAGAAGGGGAAGGTGTAGAAGCAGAGATATCAGGCAAAGGAGATGAATTAGAGTCTAAGGTAGACGTAGTCAGGTCATCTCTATCATTAGATGTTGCTTGTCTGGTGATTGGTATATAAGCTGGCTTCAGACGGTCAATAGATACAGATGTGTCACCCTGAGGAAGTCTGAGGATGAAGTATTTCGGGTCACGTTGTATTACTTCATAAGGTCCCGAATAAGGAGCTTCTAAACTTTTGCGAACTTTGTCAATCCGCACCCAGACCTTTGAACATGAAAACAGAACGTTAGGAACATATGGTTTAAATGAGGAGTGACATTCACCTGATGAAAAGTTATAAAAATCAATGGCCTGCATTTCTTTAATCAAGTGGTGTATAGTATCTTTGTTCATTGATATTGGCGAGTCTTTAGTGATAATTGCAGAAGGACACAACATATGAGTTCCTGTGACAGCAGTGAATGGCGAGTAACTGGTCATATTAGGTGTCAAACGATATCCAAGTAAGACTATGGGCAAAGCATAAAACCAGTTCTCTTGTCTAGCACGTATCACTGAATTTAAAGAGCGGTGATGGCGTTCAATGATACCGTTCGCTTGAGGATGATAAGCAGTTGTTCGCATGTGATGGAAGCCAATAATTGAGGAAAGCTCAGAAAACAACTCACTTTCAAGTTGAGCACCTCTGTCTGTCACTACCTGTAGCGGGACTCCAAAATGAGAAATCCAACCAGCCACGAATGCAATAGCGACGGAGCTCGCGGTGGTGTCTATTACAGGTATAGCTTCCGTCCATCTTGTCGCTCTGTCAATGCAAGTCAGAAGGTAACTGTATGGGAGAGGGTATGGGTAGTTAGGAAGAGTAGCAGGAGGCAATGGTCCAACAATATCTATATGAACAGTCTGGAAGCGATCAGTAGGAGTAGAAATAGGAGAAACTGGTGATATTGTGTGTCTGTGTGTTTTAGCTTGTTGACACTTAAGACAATTCGTTACAAACTCCCTTATATCTTTGTTCATACAAGGCCAGAAATAACGTTGTTTAATTAGTTTAGCAGTGGTCTTAATACCAGGATGAGATAGATCGTGTAATGAATGAATGACATTTATCCTAAGAGAAGAAGGAACAAACGGTCTTGGTGCGTTGGTAGATGTGTCGCACCATAGAGTAAGATTAGAGGGCAAGGTATAATTGGATAATCTTTCCTTGTACAAACCGACCTTGGTGTCACCTTCCTGGGAACGAGCTATGCCACACAAGTCGAAAGAATCAACTGAAATTGCACATGATGGTCTTGATAAACAATCGGCAACAACATTGTTGTCCCTATGGATGTACAGTACAGATGATACATATTCAGAGATTAAAGAAAGTTGCCGTTGTTGCCTATCAGACTTTGCAACTGACTTAGAATGAAAGGCAGAAACTAAAGGTTTATGGTCAAGGAACAAGGTGACCGAGTGGCCATCAATGAGTGTTTTAAAGTGAATGACAGCCAAATAAGAAGCTAAGAGTTCTCTGTCATAGGTGGAATTGGTTTTCTGAGTGTCAGAGAGCTTTTTGGAATAAAATCCTAGAGGCGTAGGCGTAGGCGGGTCATCTATAATCTGGTATAGAGCTGCGCCAACTGCGAAGCTCGAGCTGTCAGTCACAAGCTGGTAATCTGTTGCCTTCTGAGAGGGATAGGCGAGGGTAGGACAAGTAACTAGGGCTTGCTTCAAATTGTTGAAGGAGTCCCTTGCAACATCTGTCCATAAGAGAGATTTAGAAGATGGATTATGCTGTAAGAGTTCTGTCAATGAATAAGCAACATCGGCAAAATTAGGGATCATTTGTCTAAAGAAATTTAGCATCCCCATAAAACGGCGCAATGCAGTTGAAGTTTGAGGTAAAGGAAACTCTGAAATTGCAGTGACGCGGTTTTGAGGTGGTCTAATTCCATGAGCACTGGCCTCATAGCCAAGGAAGGTGAGCGATGACTTGAAAAATTCACATTTATCTATAGATAGTCTTAAGTTGTGTTTTGCTAAAGTAGAAAGAACAGTCTTAACATCAGCAATGTGTTCTTCAAGAGCTGTACTAGCTACTAAGATGTCATCCAAGTAGGTGAAAGTGTTCTTAACATTAACCAATATGGTGTCAATGAAGCGCTGAAAAGTGGAACCTGCATTTTTAAGACGAAAGGGCATATACAGAAATTCAAACAGACCAAACGGTGTGCATACTGCAGTCTTAGGTACATCGTCTTTGGCCACAGGGATCTGTAAGTATGCACGCTGTAAATCGATCTTTGAAAATATGGTCTTACCCTTAAGTGACATGGTGAGACAGCGCAAATGTGGTATGGGATATTTATCATTCACAGTTACGTTATTGAGTCCGCGATAGTCACCACAAGGTCTCCAAGCACCAGGCTCCTTCTTAGGCACGAGATGCAGAGAAGACGCCCAAGGTGCGTTAGAGCGCCGAATGATTCCGGCATTAAGCAAAAACTTATATTCATCTTTAGCCGCTTTGAGTTTCTCACCTGTCAAAGGTCTTGCTTTGAAATGTATAGGAGGCGAGTCACCTGTATCAATACGATGGTGTATAGTTTCCACAGGAGGTGTAGTGGCTGACAACTGCAAAGGTGAAGTGAGAACCGGAAACTGAGGAAGGAGTTCAGCAGCTTTTGAGTCTACCCCATTATAATTAACCAAATATGAAGAAATAGGAGAATAAGAAACTTCAAGAGGAATCTTACATTGGGTAGAGGAGTCTATTAGCGACTGGTTTTAACAGTCTACTATTAGTGAGTTAGCTGCAAGAAAATCGGTTCCCAAAATTGGATGTATAACGTCAGCAATGATGAAAGACCTAGGGAAGGAATGCCTAATACATCGTATCCCAAGGTCTACATCGACTTCACCATAACAATGTATGGGTTTACCTGAAGCATTAGTAAGAGTAACAGCAGTTGGCCTGAGGAACGGAGTAAGTTCTGATTCATTAGGAAGCAGCGAAAGTGATGAACCAATATCTATCAAAAATTGGCAATTCTTGCAGCCGATTGTGGCACTTACTTTAAGTGGCAGTCCGACGGTCGCAACTGATATTTCTACAGACTGCCCTACTAGTTTCCCACCTGGTGGAATACGCGAGTGGGAGAAGAAGAACGAGAATTAGGATGAGAATCTGACAAAATATTAGAAGCTGTAGAAGAAAGTATACACCATCGTTTACATGATTTTGCCCTGTTACCATAAGACAGATGGTACCTGCACACCTGAGGACGCTGCCCTTCATGAAAGGCGCGCACTCCAATGGGAACACAAGTTCTAGAAAATACATTATCCTGACAAGCTGAAGTGAAATTTGGGCCTCTATACCATTATCTCTGTTCCGGTTCGCAGGCCTGGACCCTTGTCTACCTTCCACCATGGAAACATTAGCGCTGTTGTTTACACTTGCATTACTTGAGCCATAGGCCAACAATGTCTCAGCTACACAAGCCATTTCCTCTAGTGTAGAGCTCTCCTCATATGTCACTAGGAGAGGTCTGATGCTACTAGGTAGTGCTTTAAAAAATTTCAACTTTATAAAGGAATCATCCATCCTTAGTTCAGCAGCTATTTTACGCAACTCTCTCAAATACCTGGAAGGTCTGTCACACATTATGTTATTTTGATTAACAAGAGAGTCAAAAAGTTCAGGTTTTGACCTGGTGAAAAGAGATATCAAAGATTGCTTTAATTCACCATAGTCTGAAGAATTGATGACTTCATCACTCAATTGATTGATTACTCTAAGTGGCAAATTTGATAATATATGGTGAAATTTAATACTTGAAACAGTGATCTTGGCAAGAACAAACTGTGATTCAATTACTGTAAAACACACCAGATGTAAGTAGCGAACCCTCGTCCTGCTTCGGCATAGTTCCAAGGGCATAGATTCCAAACAAGACAAAAGTTAAAATAATAGAGTACCTGGACGACCAGCATATAGTCACTGTGTAGTTATAGTCTGCCACCAATCACCACAGTCCGTAGGCCGTCCCTGCTCCACGATGATCACATCACGTCTAGTCACTCCGGGGTAACCACTTGTAGAGCGGGGATCTTTTTTTTTTTTTTTTTTTGTAGGAAGGACACTGGCCAAGGGCAACAAAAATCTAATAAAAAAAAATGCCCACTGAAATGCCAGTCCCATAAAAGGGTCAAAGCAGTGGTCAAAAATTGATGAATAAGTGTCTTGAAACCTCCCTCTTGAAGGAATTCAAGTCATAGGAAGGTGGAAATACAGAAGCAGGCAGGGAGTTCCAGAGTTTACCAGAGAAAGGGATGAATGATTGAGAATACTGGTTAACTCTTGCGTTAGAGAGGTGGACAGAATAGGGGTGAGAGAAAGAAGAAAGTCTTGTGCAGCGAGGCTGCGGAAGGAGGGGAGGCATGCAGTTAGCAAGATCAGAAGAGCAGTTAGCATGAAAATAGCGGTAGAAGACAGCTAGATATGCAACATTGCGGCGGTGAGTGAGAGGCTGAAGACAGTCAGTTAGAGGAGAGGAGTTGATGAGACGAAAAGCTTTTGATTCCATCCTGTCTAGAAGAGCATTATGAGTGGAACCCCCCCAGACATGTGAAACATGCTCCATACATGGACGGATAAGGCCCTTGTACAGAGTTAGCAGCTAGGGGGGGGTGAGAAAAACTGGCGGAGACGTCTCAGAACACCTAACTTCATAAAAGCTGTTTTAGCTAGAGATGAGATAGTGAACAGGTGTTTAGAGCAGATGAGAATGAGAAGCTGACAGATATTTCCATAACTAGGGAGATAGTGGAACAGGAGATAGATAGGCTAAAAAAGTTCAAGTCACCAGGACCTGATGAAATATATCCCAGAGTACTTAAGGAATGTAAAGAGATTATTAGTGAGCCGTTAGTTTCTGTCTTTAGGAAATCACTGGAGTCGGGTGAGGTACCAGTAATGTGGAGGCAGGCTAATGTAGTACCCATCTTTAAGAAAGGAGATAAAACTTTAGCGTCTAATTATAGACCTGTCAGCTTAACTTCAGTCGTAGGTAAAATGTTAGAGTCAATAATAGCGAGGAACATTAGGGAACATTTAGACAAACATAACTTGATAAATCAGTCACAGCATGGCTTCACGAAGGGGAAGTCTTGCCTGACAAACTTATTAAGTTTTTACAGTAAGGTGTACGAGGCAGTAGATAATGGTGATAGTTATGATATCTTATATCTGGACTTTAGTAAAGCATTTGACAAGGTACCCCATCAAAGGCTCCTGAGAAAGGTTAGGGCACACGGGATAGATGGGAAGGTGTTAGGCTGGATAGGATCATGGCTTGGTAACAGGCGACAGAGAGTGGTAATAAATAGCTCGAAATCCGAGTGGGGTCATGTAATTAGTGGGGTACCACAGGGATCAGTATTAGGGCCATTGTTATTTCTAATGTATATCAATGACTTGGATAGTGGAATTAGTAGTGATGTTAGTAAATTTGCGGATGACACAAAGATAGGTAGATTAATTAGGTCAGAATCGGATGCCATCGCCTTGCAGGCAGACTTAGATAGAATGAATGAATGAATGGACGGATAGATGGTAAATGCAATTTAATATCAATAAATGCAAAGTGCTTAGCGTAGGTAGAGGAAACCCACACAATAGGTACACATTAGACAACCAAACTCTGGTAGGTAAAGGGTACGAGAAAGATTAGGAATTATAGTTAGCTCTGAACTCCGTCTAAGGCAGTGGTTCCCAAACTATCTTACCTGACGCCCCCTTTTTGCTTCCAGTAGACCCGCACGCCCCCAGTGCCTCTTTTTTTTTTTTTTCATATGAAATGATTCTTACATTTATTTCTTAGCATTGTTCAGGAAAACATATTTGTTTGTATTACATTTTAATAATGAAAGCCACTCAAACAAATAATAGTACATTCCAGTAACTAAAAAGGAAACATTTGGTTCAAAATGAGCGAAAAAAAAGGTTTGAACATTAGCAAATTGGCAAAATTGAGTTGCAATTTTAAGAAAAAAATAATTTGAAAACATGGCATATAATATTTGGAATGACTCATGAGACTAAGGCAAAATTTATGAACTAATTTAGTGAGATGGATGCTGCTGCTTCTTCCTCACAAGATCAGAAATTCTAGGATTGAAGGATGACAGCGCACAACGCAAGTCATTTTCTACATCAAGTCGGTTGCGCTGTTTTGTTTTCAGAACAACAAGAGCTGAAAATCCTGCTTCACAAAGATAAGTAGAAGAAAAGGGAAGAATCACACGAAGTGCTTCTTCACCTATTTTTGGGTACATGGGGAGATATTTCACCCAAAACTCTTCTAACTTAATTGTTTCAAAGTCCCTTTTCGCGCTGGAGTCACATTTCAAATCGATGGCTTCCTCTTGCAGTGATTCCAGTAACAACTCCACATCAGTGTTAAATGGATTCTGCACCAATGTCCAAAGAGAATTCTCCATTGAGACATCTGGAAAATAGTGTATAAATTCCTCAGCAAGGGAATGCAGATGTGATAAAACCTCTTTTGTCACGTCATACTGCTCATTGTTTCTCTCCTCAGATAAGAGCTCATTCAGATGTGAGAACGATGAAAAGTTCCCAACTTGTACTTTTCGTTTCCAAAGATGAATTTTTCGGTGAAAGCTCTGATCACATCAGAGTGTGCAATGATGTTTGTGTTTCTTCCTTGTAGCTTCAAATTGAGGTTGTTGATAGCCTCAAAAAAGTCCACAAGGTATGCTAGTGAGAGCTGAAAGTCTTCCTCTCTGAATGCTTCATACAGTTTGTCTTGTTTCTGCTTCTGCAAGAAAATTTTCACTTCATCTTTGAGCTCGTAAAGACGACTCAGCATGTTTCCCTTGGAAAGCCAGCGGACTTCGGTGTGAAACAGGAGAGTCTTGTAATCAGTGCCCAAATCTGAGCAAAGAGCTGCGAAAAGCCTAGAATTCAAAGAGCTATTCTTTACAAAATTCACCACTTTTATTTCCAAATTCAGTGAACTGCGTAGATTACCAGGCAGAGTTTTGCTTGCTAATGATTGTCTGTGGATAACACAGTGAGTCCCAGTTACAGCAGGATTTTTTTTCTTTCACCAGCTTCACAAATCCAGAGCGAGATCCAATCATTGATGGGGCACCATCAGTACAAACACCGACTAATTTTTCCCATGAAAGACCGTGCTCTTGGAAAAACTCATCAACCTTTGAAAAAACATTGATGGCCTTTGCTGTTGTCTCCAGTGCTGCTGAGAAAAGAATTTCTTCTTTCACAGTTCCTTCATCCACGAATCGAGAATAAACAAGCAGCTGGCAGAGGTGAGCAGCATCAGTACTTTCATCGCACTGTATTGCAAAGAAGCGAGATGCTTTTATTTTGTCCAAAACTTGTTCTTTTATGTCTTCTGAAAGTTCGTCAATGCGACGCTTCACTGTGTTATCTGATAAGGAAATCTTTGATAACTTTCTTTGGCTTTCTTCCCCAAGCACAGTATTTGCAGCACTCAAAATGCAGGGTTTTACAAGAGTCTCCCCCACAGAGTGAGGCTTCTTTGTTTTTGCAATAAGTAGTGACAGCTCGTAAGATGCTTCCACCAGTTTCCACGTTTCTTGAAAAACACTGCTTGAGTCCAGCTTCATACGATTCAGCAAACAAAGAGAATAAAGATCCCTGTACAACCAGCGAAAGAGAGAGGTATATATGTGTACCAAATTCGGACAAGGCTTCCATAATCAATAAATATTTGTCTAAAACAGGATTAAAAATAGCAACATTAGCGGGAGAGAAAATTGGTGAGCTAACGAGGACTAAAGAGACCAGACTTGTTAATAATAACAGCGTAGTGTACAGCATACCATGCAAAGGTTGTACAAAGCAGTACATAGGAGAAACAGGCAGGGGACTTAAAACAAGAATAGCAGAGCATAGGAAAGATGTTTTAAAACACAACACATCAAACTCCCTTGTATTGCACATAGAAAAATGTAAACACCTACCAAAATGGGAAGAGGCTAAAGAAATTAGAGTTGGATTGAAGAAAAGAATGAGAAAAGCTATAGAGGGAGCCCTCATAACAACTAGGGCGGGTAATTCTGCCAAATTGGCCCTCAGGTCAGGTACAAGGAAAATCCCCAGTAAAGGCTCATCACGTAGGCGGATAATGCCATCTAGGAAAATAAAATTAGGTGAGCTACACGCCAGGATGGCAATACTCTGTACGAATGTCAAATGAGAAAATTTTGTATGTTGTTATAAATAGTGTGTTTTCACTCATGTAAATCAGTCTCTCTGAGGATGGCTATTCAGCCGAAACGTTAGAGATTAAAAGAATCCTAACTCCTCCCTGGGTCTT
The DNA here is from genome assembly GCF_035594125.1 of Scylla paramamosain. Taxonomy (NCBI): domain Eukaryota; kingdom Metazoa; phylum Arthropoda; class Malacostraca; order Decapoda; family Portunidae; genus Scylla; species Scylla paramamosain. The sequence goes on from NW_026973751.1 coordinate 43,402, forward strand.
TATCCCCCTTCCTAAACCCTCTCTGTTATATATACGGTTTAAAACATGGAATTCCATTCCTGAGCAAACCAAAATTCATACATCATTGAAAACATTTAAAAAACACTATAAACAACATATAATTTCCTCATACTGACGTCTTTCTCTATTAGTACTTTCATTTTCGTTTTCTTTTCTTATTTTCTTCACCCAATATTTGATTATGAAATATCTTCAGATAATAATCTCATGATTTCTACCGATAATGTAATTACATACATAAGTATACTGAAAATATTATTCATTTGTACTTTGTGTGCATATACATCACAAATCCTTCTTTCTTTCTTTATTTATTTATTTATTTTTATTTTACTGCTCAAAAATTGGGCTGCCTAAAGAGTATAGATCAGGGGTTCTTAACCTTTTGATGGTTCCATATGTAGTGCTGGAAATTAATTATGTATATTTCTATTTTTTTTTTTTTCTAGGCTAAGGCCCATGTAATGTGCGGGGATGACCAGACAGTCTCAGTATCATGTGACTAACCGCCCCCTTCCCCTCCTCTCCTCAGTTTCCTTTTGTCCTTACTTTTTCTCCCTCTCAGCGTCACTGTGTTGACCACTTCTATGATAAATATACCCCGTGAATAAACGTAATTTCTCCTGCTTGGCCAGGTTATAGAGGCGAATTTTTCACCTAATTCCAGAGAATGGGGAGCCCTTAATACGATCAAATTAATTCTATAATGGTAAGGTCTTAAGCCAGCTCAAACAAATCCCAGATAATTACGCCACGCCAATGAGGTTGACGAATCTGATAAGTCTTCTTTGCTTCGCCGTCCTCTTACCCCTGTTGCTACGCAAGCCGGGAAGAGATACCAGACCTTGACTAATTCCCCAATTGATTTCAAAAGTCCATTGAATTAAACTTCTTAAAGTAACAACTATAAAGTAAACAGTAACTTAATTATTCATATTTTTCATCCCTGAACTCACAACCTAGTCGCCCCCCCCACTAACACAAAATTATAACTCTTAATAAATTTCCCCACTGGAAACCTTTATCCTTAGTTTCCCGCCTATTTCCTCACAAGCAAAGCCAGTCTCTCTCGGATTCTCCTCAGTCTCTCTCGGATTCTCCTCAGATATTCCTGTTGATAAACTATTGTTCTGAGTGGATAGATATTCACATTTTTTCGTTCCTTTTGTTGGTTCTCTCCACGTGACTAGTGCAACCACCTGGTTCGAGATCACCGTGTGAGACTGTCCTCAGGTCTATACATACCTTTTAGGTATATTTTTTATTTATTTATTTATTCTCTGGTCTCCCCCGCAATTCAGTAGTCGCGAAGATATCTCCATCGCAGTTTTATGTAACTGAAGAGTACGCTACCATTCTTTTGTATTTCTGGATTCCTTTTTTTTATTATTATTATTCGGATTATTCCATTATCAATTAAAAATCTATAAAAGTGTCAATATTTGTATTTCTTTTAATCCAGTGATAGGATTTGTGATTATCGTCTGCCACAAGGGAACATCACTCGTGGGCACTAACTGAAGGTGACTTTTATTTTATATATTTTTTTTTTTTCGTGGGCACTAAACTGGTGAGCAGCGGTGGCATTTATTTCGCGACTGACCGAAAGAGGTGGAGACTGGAAATAATTGTAAATGTTGAAGGTGGCACTTGTAGGGCATAGCCAGATTCCCCGGCATCTAAAGGTAACAAATGTGCAAATTAGGATATTCAGAGTCCCTGGAGCAAAGGCTAGAACTTTCTTTGAGGATGATCGGTTAAATCGAGTACTCGAGTGGGAACATGACTTGACCATCTTGTGGATAGGCAGCAATGACATAGAAACATCTACCAATCCCGCTAGGATTTTCTCCGATGTTAAGAACATCATCAAAGAAATCACTGCCAAATGCCAATCACTAGTGCATGTCTGCCAAATTGAACCCAGGACCAACCCTAAGGGAATGTCAGTGGAGAAATATAAGAAATTCCAAGTAGGAATCAATAATAGAGTAAAGAGAGCCCTGAAGACCCCAAACATTCATTTTAATAATATTCAATTTGTACAAGAACTGAGCGAGGATGGTGTTCACTGGGACGAGAGAGGCCAAGCTCAAGTAATCAGTAAGATCAAAAGAGTTATTGAAGGTCACAGTAGCGATAGAGAGGCAGTGGAGTAGAACACATTGTCCTGGAAGAAGAAAACCTGAGCGCATACTGTGTATCGCAGGTCACCTAACAATCACCCTGAGAGATTGTGTTCTACACCCAGTACGTTAAACTTCCATGTGAGCAAAGATGACTGATAATGTTCGCCTCCCAAGGGGTGGATTAGACCCGTGGCAGGACTTAATGGATCACAACACCAGAGAGAGCCTGGGAGCAGTTAAACATGAAAGTAAAGGGAAAGACTTGAACACTTTAGAACAGGAAGTAGAGGAACTAAAGCAAATCTTAAATCAACAAAATCAGGTAATTGGGCGCTTGGCTAACATCCCTAATTTACACAGAGCACCTAGCACTCCCACCAAACCCCGAGATATCCCAATTCTTGAACTCCACCACCTACAAGGTCTTGACTCAACTACCCAACTGCAAATTTTCATTGAACTGGTGGAGCAAAGTAGCAATGAGGACACCCGCAAAGTGCAAATTGCAAAGAGTAGGGTCAGCAGCGAGCTCGCGGCTCTCATACATAACCATCAAACCTTACATCATTGTCACACCTGGAATAGTATTAAACAATTGCTTCTATCACAATTCTCCCAAGAGGTTAACTTTGACAGGGCGTGGAGAGACATAGACGCACAGACATATGACTGGGTAGAATCTCCCCAAGCATTTGCCAACAAATTCACTTGCAAATATGCCACCCTAGAGACGAGCTTTCCAGGAGAGAAACTCCCTAAATGTGAGAAAATTATCAAAAGAAAGTTGTGGCAGGGCTTAACCCAAGAAGCAAAGGCTAGACTAGAAGGTTTCCTGGATGAGGATTATCCTCTTGATAAATTTATTGACAGGGTAGAACATGAGCGCCAACTGCTCGAGGCTGCCCATACTTCCCCCATTGCTAGAATTAAACCTGAACTGGGAAAATCTAGATCAAAACCCATTGGTAGTGTAACGCTCCTTTTTATTATTTCTGTGTTTCTTTGAGTCTCCCCAATAATTGTTTTCTTTTGTAGCTTGCGGTGAAGAGGAGGATAATAGCGGTAATTAAAGGTTTAGTAATTATATGAAAAAGTATATTTATAAGGCGTGTATTCGTGGGAGTGATTTAAAAGTCTTGAAATATTTGTTATAAATAGTCTTTACTTATTTCAACTGTGGTTTTCTCTAATCAGTGGTAATACGAATAATAGGATTACATCATGTTGCGTCAGCCTACCAGTAACTCATAAGGTGTCATTCCCTAGCTTATAAAATATGTTAGTAATTTAGAATTCAATTATTAACTTCAACTAATGTCCAGCCTATATGCTCACCTTGCTAGCCAATTATTCCTGCATTTTTATTTAAACTAACGGTTCAGTAAAATTATTTGTGAAAGAAGAGAGAGAGAGAACTAGTTAAGGTTCCAATAACTTCAGAGGCCTGGGGGTGTTGAGGGAGAGAGCACAGAATGGCGTCTCCCTTCCCTCTGGCAACAGGTGGGTCTCGTAGCTCTGAAATATTTGATTTTTCTTTTATTTAGAAGTGAATATTACTGTGTTCATGTTTATTATTCATGTCTCTAGTGAAGATATAGTGACTGTACGTGTTGACAGAATGGCGTCTCCCTTCCCTCTGGCAACAGAATGGCGTCTCCCTTCCCTCTGGCAACAGATAAAATAGCCAGTGTTGGTCCCACGTGGAGACAGGCCACAGAGTCTTGGGAAAGTGTTAGCCATGTAATGTTTCTTTAGTCAAGTATAATCTACTGTGAATGTGTTGTGAGCAATATTATTGCCTTAGAGAAGTGATGGATGAAGGCTGTGACGCTATTTAGGGATATAACGGTGCCCAGAATCAATGGTACTCTTGAGGAGTTATAAAAGTAATTATTTTCTTGTGTATTCGTAGTGTTAAGTAACGGAGTATAAGTGTATATGCCATACCAGAATTTCAAGTGCCTTATTTTTTTTTTTTTCTAGATTAACCACTCGATAGTGTCATAGTGGGTCAGTCAACCCAAAGAATCCCATCAGTATTATTCATTTAATTATTTTTTTGCTATTTTTATATTTTTCGTTCCTCCTAATAAAGCCACACTGTAGGTACTGTGTGATAATTAACCTCTCCCTACCCTCTGGCCATGACGATGAAGGCGAGAACCATTACCAATCAAAAATGTTTTCTTTTTTTCTATTGTGTGTGCGTGCTTCACCTCTTCTCTCTTCCTCTTCTTTTTTCTTCTTTACCGTGAAGATCTTTGCCTCGTCTCATTAGAGCTCTGATCGGACCGGTGAGGAGAAGGGAGGAGGGGGGGGGGGTGGCGTTACACTGGTGGCAGCGGTGGGATTCGCTGTAGTCTTGGCCAGTCGTATTGGGAGAGACAGAGTACTGGCAGTTGGGTAATATTGGGTCAAGTAATGTTCAAAGTGGCTGTTGTAGGTCATAGCCAGGTACCACGTAGGTTTGATGTGGAAGTGGAGAATTCAGAAGTAAGGATATATCGTGCAGGAGGAGCAAGAGCTAGGAATTTCTTTAATGACGAGTGATTGAATCACGTCTTGGCATGGAGACATGACCTCACTTTCCTCTGGTTAGGAAGCAACGACATCAATCCTAATACACAGCCTTGTGAATTAACAGATACAATTCTGAACATTGGCAAAGAAATTGAACGAAATTGCGGTTCGAAGGTTATTTTGGTAGAAATAGAAAATAGACAGTATCCATCTAGCAGACCAGTAATTCCGAATGAACGCTATAAAAAGATAAAACGTGCAGTGAATGCCGCTTTGCTTAAAAGTAAACAGTTCTTGTGTATCAATTTTAACAGTTTTGTGTTTACCCTTGGAAGAGATGGAGTACATTTCGAAACCAGTGCCAAGGCTCAAATTCAACAAAAGTTGGCTATGAATATTAGCAAAGCCAAAGCTCGTCTATTTGGCCCTGTACACTAAAGTTCAACATGGATCGCATAGAGTCACTAATAGATATGGAGGAGGATGAAGAATATGGTGGAGTTAGATGGGAAAATCCAGAGCAGGGAGAATCAGAGGTCAATGCCAATCAGGTAATGATAGATACAATGAAGTTTATGGTGGCTAAACTTGAAAATATGTCAATGAGAATTGATGGATTGGAGGACTCGCTGAGTAGGGCAGTTCCCCCAGAGGGAGGAGGTACTCCAGCCGTTCTTTCAAACAGTCAGTTGCAAGTTCAAACCTCACTCCCTAGTCATTCCATGCCATTAGCCCCAGTCATGACAAGTACCCCTGCGAAGTCAACCTCAGAGGTTAGAGTCAAGCCGGAAGTGGCTAAGTCGCGAGTTGATGGGGACTTGGCGGTTATGATTCACACAGCGCAAAGACAAGGAGAAGTAAAGGTATGGGAGGACTGTAAGACATACCTAACCAAAGAGTTTGGCGTGGACCTGAATTTTGATCAAGCTTGGAGACAGAGTGACTCTTTTCACTATGATTGGCTAGAAAACCCTCAATCCTTTGTTCACAAGTTCAAATGTCACTATGCAGCTATCCGAGGGACATTTCATGGTGAAATTCTACCTGATCGAGACAAGCTTCTCAAACGTAAGTTATTGCAGGGATTCCCCAAGAGCAGTAAAGATCTTCTTGAGACGTTCATGGATGACAATATTCCCTTGAACAAATTCCTTGGACATGTAGAAAATGAACGGATCTTGCTAATGCAAAAACATGCGTCAGTCAATTCAGTTCCTAATCATCCTGGGGAGGATACCTCTCGTTCTTGCTCTCGCAGTAACTCGCAGAGTTTAGCCAGCATCCAATCAGATATTTCCTCTCCCCAGTCTGAAAATAATTTGTCAAAAATTGCTGCTAAACTAGATCAGTTGCAACAACAAATAAGTAGGTCATGTGTCTCCAAAGCACCTTCATCACCTCGCAAATTCTGTGCATTTTGCCAAACTGAAACTCATTCCCTGAGAGATTGTTGGAGGAAACCAGAAAGGGGACACTGTTTCGATTGTAGGAGGTACGGCTGCCGTCGGGGTAATCCCACATGCCCGGGAAAAACCCCACGGACACCTTCAGTTCCCCAGAAAAATGATGGGAGAACAAGTGCCCTTCCCAAGAAATCCCAGTCAGTCCGTAACACACAATTGACAGAAGGAACACCCAACGTATCAGTCGGTGATTCTACTCAATGACTAGGCCGAGAAGATCTATCACCTGTAGTCAACCTCATAGTTAGTGGTAAACTATGTTCTGCGTTACTCGACACAGGTAGTTGTGTAACCCTAATCCGGCGAAGTACGGTACGTAGGCTGAGTCTTGAAATAGATAAATCCAGGTGTTTGCCATCATTAACAGCGGTAAATGGAGATCCATTAAAAGTTCTTGGGATGGTAAAAGTTGAAATTCATGTGGGAGATCAAGAAGTGTGCAAACAGTGGATTTCAGTAGTGCCAGATTCATACCTCCAAAGAGATTTGTTGCTAGGTTGTGATGTTATTCAGCGGTCAAGATTAACTTGGAATCCGCGGGAGAAGATGATGCTTTGGGGAGGAACCTCATATTCTGTTTCTCATGTCCGTAAGACTCAAGTTTGTGTAGGAAGGGTTTGCCAATCTCTTCCCATGAGCGTTCAATGTGAAGAGAAGAGCCGAGTTCAGCTCAAAGATATGGTTCATCTGAAGCCCCACCAGGGTAAAGTAATTCAAGTTGAGGTTGATGAACACTCGGGATCGAGTCTGTTGGTATATCCTCAATCTCGACATTCTTCTCAAACCTGCCCGTTGTTAGTAGAAGTCAGTGAAACCCAAACCATTCCTGTACTTGTAGACAATTTGTCCAAGGTACATAAGTTCCTAAAGACAGGTACAGTATTGGCCTATTATGAGAAATATTCTGGTCCAGTCGAGGATACATCCTCACAAGTGTGCCACTCCCGTATTGAGAATGAGTTGGAACCTCAGAATGATGTGGTAGAAGGAAATGGTACCCGAGCAGAACGTTTGCAGAGTCTCATTAATCAACAGAATTGGGCTCACCTCGCGAATGATCAACAAAAACAATTGTCCAATGTAGTGTTATCACATGAGAAGCTGTTCATGTTAGAAAAGAAGGGCATAGGCACCATCTCGGGTGAACCTGCCCACATTGCCGTGTCCGACCCAAACCCTTGCCAATCTCCTATGTACCGTTATCCTGAACATGCTAAGATGTTAGTATCTCAAATGCTAGTGGAGATGGAGGAGAGAGGTGTGATTGAACCTTCGAGTGCAGCATGGCTGTCTCCAATTGTCCTCGTGAACAAACCTGATGGGAGTAAGAGAATGTGTTTGGATTTTAGACAGGTGAACGAACGGCTAGCTGCGGATCTTTACCCATTACCTCGGCTTGAGGATTTGGTCAATGTCGCGGCAGGTCACCAGTACTATGCCACACTAGATTTAAAGGATGCATACTTCCAGATAGTCTTGGATGAGGAAAGCCGAGATCTAACAACTTTCTCTGATGGAATATCACTGTATCGTTTCCGTCGGTTACCGTTTGGACTGAGTTGCGCACCCGCAATCTTTTCTCGCAAGATGGCCGAAATCTTGACGCCTTTGTTGCGTGAGGGATGGGTCAAAAACTATCTAGACGATATCATTCTATGGGCCGAGTACTTCGACCAGCTAATGGAAAGATTGGGTAGACTGTTCGCCTTGTTAGAGGAGAAAGGTATCAAGCTGAATCTGACTAAGTGCGACTTGGTGAAGCAGGAGGTGAAATTTCTAGGTCACCGAGTTTCTAAGGATGGAAGTACTCCTGATCAGAAAAATCTAGAAGCAATTAGAGAACAAGCTCCACCTAAAAATGTCAAGCAAGTTAGGAGATTTATTGGCATGTGTGGGTTTTATCGGAAATTTGTACCCAATTTTTCAAAGATAGCCATGCCTCTCACAAATCTCATGAAAGGGGATGTAAAGTTCAGTTGGACGGATGAACGTCAGGTTGCATTCGAGGTTCTCAAAACAAAACTTATGTCAACGCCCATTTTGGCTAGTTATCAACCTGAAATTCCTCTGGTGTTAGTCACAGATGCTAGCGATGAGTGCGTAGGAGCGGTACTGTACCAAGTTCAACCTGATAAAAGTGTCCGACCTCTAGGTTACTATTCTAAGAAGATCAGTAAGTGCGAGCAGAAGTATTCAGTCACCGACAAAGAAGCGTTAGCTGTCGTGTTAGCTTGCCGTCATTTCCACCATTACCTTTGGGGAACCAACTTTGAGATTCAAGCCGACCACCAACCGCTCACTACTATCTTCCGTAGGCGGACTAAGTCGCCCAGAGTAACTAGGTGGATGCTGGAAATGCGCGAGTATCACTTTCGCGTAAAGTATGTAAAGGGAAAAGATAATGTAGTGGCTGATCAGTTGTCGCGTCCTGTTAGGCTTATTACACATCAACCCAACATTACCTGGTTAGGCCTAACCCGAGAGGAATTCATTAAAGGGCAGCGCGAAGATCCAACTTGGAATGAACTCTTAGACTACTTGAAGGGTGGGGTGTTGCCAGGGCGAAAGATTGCTAAGGCAACCCTTGATCAGTTTGAAGTTCTGGATGGTGTGTTGCACTATGTTAGAGAGACCAAAGATGGCAGTCTAAATTACACTGTAGTAGTACCCCGACACCTAGTCAGAAAGGCACTAGAAGTTGCTCATGATCAATCAGGACATTTTGGGCAGTTCAAATCCATCAAGCAGGCAGAAGGGTTGTTTTATTGGCCTACTATTAAGTCGGATGTAATACAGTATCTTAAAGAGTGTCTAAACTGCCAAAAATTCAAACACAACCGAGGAATGTCACAGCCATACCGAGAGTTACCTATAGTGTCACAGCCATTGGAGAGGATTGCCATTGATCTCACTGACATGACCAATGGACAGGAGGGTCAAAGGTATATCCTCACCATCATAGACCACTTCTCTAGGTATGTAAAATTTTATCCTCTAAAAACAAAACATGCTCAGGGTATAGTAGCTAAGCTTTCCCAATACATCTCTGACTTTGGCCGGCCACTCTCCATCCTGTGTGACAATGCCTTGGAGTTCACGGGACGAGAACTAAGAACCTGGGCTGGTCTTCATGGGATAGAACTGCTCTACACCACTCCCTATCACCCCCAGTCAAACAGACTCATCGAGAGAATGCACCGGACCCTGAAGACCGTGCTGTCCCAAATGTGCAAGGGTTACCCTTTAAGGTGGCCCGCCCTTCTCAGTGAATGTCAGTCACACATGAATCTGGCAGTACATAGCAGCACGGGGGTCTCTCCATATGTAGCATTCTTCGCAAGACAGCCACCTCGTTTCGTCACGGCGCCTCTCCTGACGGTGCAGTCTGAAGATAGTGACGTTCAGCAACTTAAGCGCATGATTAAAGACGCTAGTGTGACGTCACAGAGGAGGTACCGTGCAGTGGCGAACAGAAAACGACGTGATGAAAAGGTCTCAGTTGGGTCCTTGGTGTGGGTGAAATCAGAAACTCCGTTGCCTGGTACCTCTACCAAATTGAATGCTAAGTGGAAAGGACCATATCGAGTGAGTGAGGTAATCAGGGACGGTCAACTGTATGTAGTGGAGGACCCCTATTCTGGGAAGTTAGTACAAAGAGCAGCAGAAAAGGTGAAACCGTATGTGAGCCGGAGTGAAATTATTCCGGAGTTGGAGGAGAACTATTCAGACGGATGTGTTGAGGAGGAGGAGGAGGAGGATCAAGACCTCCCTCCCCACCGCCGTCGACCTCCCAGACGTCTTATTGAGGAGTGCTAATGTGATGCACGAACTCAGGAGTGAGGAGAAGTGAACAGTGTTATAATGTATAGGATGTGAGGGTTAGGAATGAAGTGAGTTAAGAGCAGGAAATCCTCATCCATCACAAGTGTTCGAAGGTCAGTGACACTGTCTCAGCCACAAATAGAGTGGGGCATTTCGGGAAAGTCGTCCCCAAATTCTCGTCGTGTCAAAACAGTTCATACCAGATGGTAGCTTATGTGTTTCAGTTCGGGGAAGTGTACCCCATTCTTGTGGGCTTTAGTTCGAGAAGTGAGGTTTCCAGGGAACGTCGTACTTGGTTACTTCCTCCTCAAGTTACAGTCATCACCTCTAACGGGTCCTAAGTTTCCCTTGAGGACGTATTACCCCAGTCTTCGTTGTAGTAAGAGGAATGATTTGTGTGAATGGTGGCGAATGTGTCGAATGCTGCGAATGTAATAGATTATTCCTTTTCTATGAGACGGGAAATAAAGAGAGTGACGGAGTTAGTCAGGTGACTTCTCCATAGATTACCCGTAGAGCAGAGGGTGACTGGGGTCCAAGTTCTTTTTTCCTGTAAGTATTCTGTATGTGAAAGGTGTTGGTACAATTTCCTACGGGAAGAAATGTACGAGTCAGGTGACTCAAGGGTAAGTGGTTGAGTCAGTGTCAGCTGTTTAGTAGACCTTATGTATGGATAGGATAGGGAAAGTGTATAGGTAGGATTTTGCATGTATTCTTCACCGTGAGTTTAACTCTGGGAGAATGGGCGTGTGTAACGCTCCTTTTTATTATTTCTGTGTTTCTTTGAGTCTCCCCAATAATTGTTTTCTTTTGTAGCTTGCGGTGAAGAGGAGGATAATAGCGGTAATTAAAGGTTTAGTAATTATATGAAAAAGTATATTTATAAGGCGTGTATTCGTGGGAGTGATTTAAAAGTCTTGAAACATTTGTTATAAATAGTCTTTACTTATTTCAACTGTGGTTTTCTCTAATCAGTGGTAATACGAATAATAGGATTACATCATGTTGCGTCAGCCTACCAGTAACTCATAAGGTGTCATTCCCTAGCTTATAAAATATGTTAGTAATTTAGAATTCAATTATTAACTTCAACTAATGTCCAGCCTATATGCTCACCTTGCTAGCCAATTATTCCTGCATTTTTATTTAAACTCACGGTTCAGTAAAATTATTTGTGAAAGAAGAGAGAGAGAGAACTAGTTAAGGTTCCAATAACTTCAGAGGCCTGGGGGTGTTGAGGGAGAGAGCACAGAATGGCATCTCCCTTCCCTCTGGCAACAGGTGGGTCTCGTAGCTCTGAAATATTTGATTTTTCTTTTATTTAGAAGTGAATATTACTGTGTTCATGTTTATTATTCATGTCTCTAGTGAAGATATAGTGACTGTACGTGTTGACAGAATGGCGTCTCCCTTCCCTCTGGCAACAGAATGGCGTCTCCCTTCCCTCTGGCAACAGATAAAATAGCCGGTGTTGGTCCCACGTGGAGACAGGCCACAGAGTCTTGGGAAAGTGTTAGCCATGTAATGTTTCTTTAGTCAAGTATAATCTACTGTGAATGTGTTGTGAGCAATATTATTGCCGTAGAGAAGTGATGGATGAAGGCTGTGACGCTATTTAGGGATATAACGGTGCCCAGAATCAATGGTACTCTTGAGGAGTTATAAAAGTAATTATTTTCTTGTGTATTCATAGTGTTAAGTAACGGAGTATAAGTGTATATGCCATACCAGAATTTCAAGTGCCTTATTTTTTTTTTTTCTAGATTAACCACTCGATAGTGTCATAGTGGGTCAGTCAACCCAAAGAATCCCATCAGTATTATTCATTTAATTATTTTTTTGCTATTTTTATATTTTTCGTTCCTCCTAATAAAGCCACACTGTAGGTACTGTGTGATAATTAACCTCTCCCTACCCTCTGGCCATGACGATGAAGGCGAGAACCATTACCAATCAAAAATGTTTTCTTTTTTTCTATTGTGTGTGCGTGCTTCACCTCTTCTCTCTTCCTCTTCTTTTTTCTTCTTCACCGTGAAGATCTTTGCCTCGTCTCATTAGAGCTCTGATCGGACCGGTGAGGAGAAGGGAGGAGGGGGGGTTGGCGTTACAGTAGCCCTGACCCAATAACTCAAAATCCCCCAGACCTAACAAATGCAACATCCAAGGAATCAAGGGAAATTTGGGAACTTAAGCAACAGATTAAAAGTCTCACTGATCAAGTAGGAAGGTTGAGAACCTCCCCCTCTCCAACACAACCCGCTAAATATTGCTCACACTGTCAAACCCATAGTCACACGCTGAGAAAGTGCTGGAGAAAACCTGCCCGTGGATCATGCTTTGACTGTAGACAGCATGGGTGCTGGAGAGGAAATAAAGACTGCCCCGGAAAACCAAATCAGAATATATGACTCACCCAGGGATTCACATCCCCCGCTATCAATCTCATAGTTAACAAGAAAATTCTTAAAGCTGTCATTGACACTGGTAGCGGCTATACTTTAATCACAAAGGCTGCGGTAGAGAAATTAGAAGGAGCTATATCACAAAGGCGAGCAGTATCTATACTGCAAGGGGTAACTGGTTCACCCTTACGAATCTTGGGGATGACCTTACTAGAGATAGGAGTAGGTGAAGAGACTATACACAAACAATGGTGCCCTGTAGTCCCGAATAGCTACCTTGATGCTGACGTCTTACTCGGGACAGACATACTTTCACAAGCTCCTTTTCAATGGAATGGTAAGACAAATACAGTAAAGTGGGGTAAAACCACATACCTTGTTAATCATATCAAAAGGCAGAAAGGCAAGGTGGAATGAGTTCGCGAGGTACCTATTCTTCCTACCACTCCAAGTCAAACAGATCACATCCGTCTAACTCATACCATCAAACTTGATCCCTACCGAGCTCAGTTTCTTCCTATCTCGGTGAAAGAAGACCCAGGAGAAACTTTGTTAGTCCAGCCTCAGCCATGTTTAACGCCTAATCATCACCCCTTGATTGTAACAGTAGATGAGAATAAAAAGGTCCCCCTCCCATTTATTAATGATACTAAGGGCCAGAAAACAGTCAAACCAGGAACCCTATTAGGCACTTTTGAAAACATCTCCTCCCCGACGGTCAAAGTCATCCACCAAAAGCAAGCCACTCCTTCCCTAGAAATCCACAATGATCTGTTGCCACACAACGACCAAACAAGGTGTCAAGAGTCAAAGAGTAGGCCACAAAGACTCGAGGAGTTGATAAGACAACAGAAATGGAATAACCTTACTAGAGAGCAGAAAACAATCTTAAAAAATATCATTCTCAATCACCATGATTTATTCATAGTAGACAAAAACGAACTTGGATTAATGAAAGGGCCTCCTGCTAAAATTAATATCTCTAGTCCAGAGCCTAGTCGTGGTCCTAGGTACCGATACCCCGAGGAAGCTAAAACCCTGATATCAGACATGTTAACAGATATGGAGAACAGAGATATCATTGAAAAATCTACATCTGCATGGCTCTCTCCTATAGTATTAGTCAATAAACCGGATGGAAGTAAAAGAATGTGCCTTGACTACCGACATGTCAACAAACACTTAACTACTGACATTTACCCGCTTCCCCGCCTAGAAGAATTAGTTGAACAAGCAGCTGGCCATCAGTTCTATGCCACGCTAGATATGAGGGAGGCTTATTTTCAAATTCTATTGGAGGAAGGTAGCAGAGACCTCACAGCCTTCAGTGATGGGGTGACTCTCTATAGGTTTAAAAGGCTACCTTTTGGATTAAGCTGTTCTCCAGCTATCTTTACTAGACATATGGCCTCATTGTTAGCTCCTCTCGTGAAGAAGGGTTGGATGAAAAATTACTTAGACGACCTAATCATTTGGGCTTCAGACTTCACCACACTCAGCGAAAGACTCAGTGAAACTTTCGCTTTACTTAACCCGTAAAGTGTTTAGTACGTATATATACGTTCGGGAGGGAAAGTGTTTAGTACGTATATATACGATCATCGTTTTCTTTTACTTCACGGCACCTAAACCTGTAGAAATGGTTCAAGATGTCTTTTCTATGCCTAAATATGATTTTGAAAGCTCACTCTCATTTTTATTGTATTGCTGTGGTCTATTACATAGAAGGTATCCATGACCACGAATGATTTATTGAAAAAATAGGTATATTTATAAAAATATGTTAGTGGTGTCATAATTACTTATCAATATACTCAAAATACTGTTCAGTAGATCAGCTATTTTTATATTATTCCAACTTGAATAGCAATTTCAATATATTTTGTGTTCATGCGTACAGTCACCGTCGGTTGTGTTGGCAGCCCTGGGGCGTGAGGCGCCGGGTTGGCGGGCTGGCCCGGCAATGAGTCATGATAGCCAGACACGCTGCTACACCCTCGCTGTTAGCACGTGTTGTCCTGTGCACCATGCCGCGGGGCTTGACATCGGCGCAAATAGAGAATATTCTCTATGACGATAATGTCACAGAGTTGGGGGACAGTGATCTCTCTGAGGAGGACGATAAAGATGACTCTGATTACATACAATCAGACAGGGGGAGTGATGATGAAAATGAAAGTGAATCTGCTCCTGCTCATTCCAGCAAGAAGCGGAAAAGGGATGGTGGGGAGTCCGGGCTTGTAGTAGGTGCTTCCTCACTATCAGCTTCTCAGCCACTGCATGACCTCGCTAGTCAAGCGCACACACCATCTACATCCCAAGCTCAACACCAAACAATAAATGCTGATGCTGATGTACAATGGGAATGGAGAGATGGGCATGACTTTTTGCCCACTGATTTTCAGTTTGATCTTCATGGTCGTGGTATACCACATGGACTCGTTCATGATGGCAGCACAGAGAGTGAATATTTTAGGTTGTTTTTCACGGAAGACATAATGGCTCATATAGTCAAAGAAAGCAACAAGTTTCATGGCTTTATGATAGCAGGTAAAATACTCCATCCACACTCTCGTTTCTTGCAATGGCAGGACACAGATGTAAAAGAAATGTACTCATTTTTGGCTTTAGTTATGCTGATGGGGCTCACTCCAAGGGAAAATTATAAGGAATACTGGTCGACAGATCCACTTCTTCGCCAGCCTATTTTCAGTAAAATCATGTCAGTAAACAGGTTCATTGCTTTGCTACAGGCCTTACACTTCCAAGATAACACTCAGCCAACTGATGATGACAAAATGAGAAAAATAGTTTCAAGTCATCATTCAAACCATTTCAAAATTTAGTTATTGATGAAAGTTTGGTTCTCTGGCGTGGTAATATACACTTTCGCCAGTACATCCCATCCAAGCGCCACCGATTTGGCCTAAAACTATTTGTTCTTTGTGACTGTGAAACTGCCTTCATTTTGGACATGATTTTGTACACTGGGGCAAGAACAAACATCAAAGAGAATAAGAAGTTGGGCATATCAGGAAGCGTTGTCAGTACCATGCTTGAGTCTTACCTTGGTCAAGGACATATACTTTTTGTTGACAACTGGTACACCAGTCCTACACTGCTCCACTATCTGCATGAGAGAATGACTGGGGCCTGTGGTACGGTAAAGCCAAATCGCAAGTTTATGGCCAAATTCCCCATCGGACTGCAGAAAGGCGATGTTGTTCACAAGCAGGCAAACAACATTCTTGCAGTGAAATGGAAGGACAAGAGAGACGTTCATCTCCTCACCAGTGTCCACGAACCAAAGTTGCAAACGAGTGAGAACATTGACCATTCCACAAAAACCTTCATTGACAAACCTGAATGTGTTATTGTCTACAACCAAAACATGCGCCTTGTAGATAAAAGTGACAGCATGATGTCATCTGTGGAATGTTCAAGGAAAACAATGAAATGGTACAAAAAGATGTTTTTTCATCTGATTGACTGTGCTGTCCTCAACGCCCATATTCTATACCAGGTCAAAACTGGCGAGAAGCCGACACTCCATGACTTCACAAGGGAGGTAATAAGACAGCTTCTTGAGCAGTATTCGGAGCCTCTTCCTACAGCAGGACGACGACGAGCATCTCATGGTGACGATCCTACACGTCTCACAGGTCGTCATTTTCCCAAGTATATCCGACCTACAGCTGCCAAGAAAAACGCCCAAAAGCCTTGCCACGTCTGCCGCACCACCACACTCCGGCCAAAGCAACGCTAAGATACGAGGTTCATGTGTGTGCCCTGCGACACGGCTCTTTGTCTGGACCCGTGTTTTGAGGTATATCACACTCTCAAGATATACTAGAGTGGTATAGATAATTGTAAATAATGTATATACTATAGAGCATAGGAAAATATGTTTCATTTGCTGCTAATGAAAGACAGAAGTTTATAATACGGAAACCTGAAAGTTTACAGGTACAGGATTTTTTTTCCCCATGGCCGTTTATAATACGGAAACCTTAAAGTTTACAGGCACAAGTTTTTTTTTCCCTATGGCCGTTTATAATATGGAAACCTGAAAGTTTACAGGCACAATATTTTTTCCCTATGGTCGTTTATAATACGGAAACCTAAAGTTTACAGGCACAAGATTTTTTTTCCCTATGGCCATGAGATGCGTATTTGCGTGTCAACAGTTAGTTGTAGGTACATTAGCCAATACACTTTTCCCTATGTAAGCATCAATTGCCACATTATTTCTGCTGTCTTTTATGCACATGTGCTTTCATATCATTCATTCCTCATCTTACTTACTTTGGCCCACAGTAGATAGATAGAAGTATAGAACTGTAGTTGTAGTTAGTGAAGTGTTAGCTATACAGGCAGCCTCGTTGGGCCCAACAGGGTTGTTGCTGTCTGTTTCTCCTTTGTATTCATTCCTGGCTCGGAACCTGAGTCATCAGTTTCCCAGCCATACAGATTTTCATGGGATATGCTACAGTCCAGAGGTAATACACAATTACCTCTTAGATATACTTGTAAAATTGGGATGTTATGTAAATTGTACAGTAGCAGAGCAATACCACAAATTGGTCGGCAGCAAATGCAAAGACGCGGAAGCTACGTAGTAAATGGGAAAATGTTTTGGGTATGTGATCAGCTGGCGGGCGAGGGCGGGCGGGCTGTGGTATGCAGGAGTACCAACATAAAAAAACATAAAATTCGTATAATGGGTTATTTGAGCAGCTGTGTGTAATTTTTTTGTTGTTGGTGTTACAAAACATGTTATGCTTGTGCAATGAAGGGATAATATTGTGCTACTTATATACACATAGAGAAAATATAGTCTGTACGAGCGTGATAAATTTGGTACTATGATATGACTATAGAAAGGCTAGACAAACAATCCTCAGATATATTTTACAAGAAACTCAAACTAAACAATATATAGTCATGGAAGAAGCATTCACAGTGTGTCAGAAATAATAAATAAGAAGCGGAAGTTACATAGTACTGTTCTACATGTTTCGTCTTACGCACCACCACTGGAGTATTGGTGCCACGCGTGAAAGGACTCACAGAAAACGACAGCTTACAGGGAACACACATATATCGCATTTATATCGTTCAAATCAGCTATTTTTTTGCAATTTTATAAGACAATAATATTATTTGGCCAAAATCCAACCCCACATGACCTGTTTCACTCCTATAAAGCAACACTGTACGGGTTAAAGAAAATGGAGTCAAGCTTAACTTATCTAAATGCGAAATGGCAAAGACTGAAGTTACGTTTCTTGGTCATAAAATTTCACAAGAAGGTATTCAACCCGACCCAAAGAATGTAGAGGCAGTATTGGAAATGAAACCGCCCACTAAGGTCAAGGAAGTGAGATGATTTTTAGGTATGGCAGGATTTTATAGGAAACACATCAGTAATTTCGCTCAAATAGCCACTCCACTTACCAACCTAACGAAAAAAGATCAACCTTTCCTTTGGACAGACAAGTGTCAGGAGGCATTCGATACCTTAAAAAGATCTCTTGCCCAGGCCCCTATACTAGCGAGAGCGCAAAGTAACCAGCCGTTCATTTTAATAACTGATGCCAGTAATACCCACGTAGGAGGCGTCTTAAGTCAAACTCAGGAGGATGGGTCCGTCAGACCTTTGGGCTATTTTTCAAAAAAATTAAACTCCACTGAGAATAGGTACTCAGCTACAGATAAAGAAGCCTTGGCAGTACTTCTCTCTTGTAGACACTTCCATCATTATTTGTGGGGAACTAGCTTCACTATATTCACAGATCATCAGCCCCTTACTAGTATATTTAAGAGAAAGACCAAATCTGCCAGGATGAACCGCTGGATACTAGAGATGAGAGAATACCAATACAACATCCAATATGTGAAGGGAAAGTATAACTACGTGGCCGATCAGCTCTCTCGCCCAGTGAGGATCATTCAGCGATGTCCTACTCCAAACTATTTAGGCCTAACTTTAGAACAAATCAAGATTCAACAAAGGGAAGAAATTAAGTGGAGAGACATGATAGAGTATCTGGAAGGAGGGTCTATACCTACCAAAAAGTATCATAAGAGTATATTGCACCAGTTCACCATAATTGATGAGTTGCTGTACTACGCTAAGGAAAACATTGATGGCAGCATTCATTATTCATTGGTAGTTCCTCAGGTTCTGATTCCTAAAGCTTTAGAACATGCACATGAGCTTTCTGGCCACCTGGGTCAGAAAAAGACAATTAAAAAGGCCGAAGAATTGTTTTACTGGTGTAATCTCAAGTTTGACGTAACCCAGTACGTAAAGAATTGCCTTACCTGTCAAAGATTTAAAACCTCTCCAGGGTTACAGCAGCCTTATCAGGAATTACCTTCAGTAGAGAAGCCCTTAGATAGGATAGGTATAGACCTGACGGATATGATTGCAGGCAGTGGTGGCTACCGATATGTGTTGACTATCGTAGATCACTTTAGCCGATTTGTGAAGTTCTATCCACTCAAAAACAAACTATCAGAGGGAATTGTAGAGGCGCTGCAGCAGTACATTACCGACTTCGGGACTCCTCATTCCATCGTCCTGGACAACGGGGGCGAGTTCACCTCCCAGATCTTCCAACAATTCTGCCAGCAACACCTCATCACCCTCTGTTACACCACTCCCTAACACCCGCAAGGGAACGCCATCACTGAACGACTCCATCGCATGCTCAAATCCATCTTGGCTTCCATGTGCTGAGGTTACCCGCTACGGTGGCCTCGCCTACTCCCTGTGTGTCAGGCCACTATGAATGCCGCCGTCCATACCAGTATCGCCCAACAACCTTTCTTCGCGTTTTTCTCCCGGCATGCGCCCCGAGTGGTGGGTGCCAGGGGTCACACACGTGACTACTCTACCACGGAACCAGGTGCCTGCCTCTCAACTCGTGGCGCTGCCACGTGTATAGCTTGAGGCATACTGGATACGTGACCTCTAGCAGGCTACCAAGCCGATAACGAGGGGTGGAGTTCCATCGAGCTTCAGTCTCCTCCTAGGGTCGCTACAGCTCTGAGGTCGCCTTGGCATACGCTGGGAGCCTCATATACACTCGAGAGCGGTGGTAAGAGTTACACCAGTGTTACACACCCACACACACACACATAAACACACACACACACACACAAACACATTTATATTTATTTTCTATTATGTATATGTAAAGGTGTTTATTTTTGTAATTTGTATCTATATGCATTTACTAACTTGGCTTAAGTTATTAACTGAACCAGTCTTTTAAGTTATTCAGTCCAGTTCAGATTGCCACTCCTTGTTACTTACTTTTACTTACTTAAATAATCTTCAATTTTGTATTGTTACTTAATTTAAGGGTTAACTTTAAGATATTAAATAGCAGTTAAAATGTCTCCTTTTCTCTTTTCTTTTAACCCTTCCATTGTTAGTGTGAGCAACACCCCTTCATGGTCCATCCCCTAGAGTTCAGTGTATGCTCACACGTAACAATTGGGGGCCTGTCCGGGATATTACACATGTTTACACATACATATAACTACACTAGTTCCTTTCCTGCTCTCGAGTGTATATGAAGTTGTGCTTATTTCTTTGTTGGTGAATTTTTCCGTTTTTCTGCTTTAAAAGTACGCGAGGTACCGGCGTCTAGTCATAAAAGCGTTAAAAACCTAACAATTGATTTCCTCAGTGTTGCTTTAGTGTCGGTTCGATTCCCCTAGTAGTGACCTTCACCCCGAACTCCGAGACTCCTTAAAACTTGGGAACTTGCGTTCCACTCTTTGCTTGAAAGCAGCGAATACGGCAAGCCATTACAAGTGCTTAAGTGTTAGTTCTATGGTAGTCATTTTGGGGCAGTGATTATCGCTACACTTCTTCGATTCGTTGCCTCTTCAGAAGCACAGTTAAGGCGTTGCTAACCTTGACTCAACTAGACTAAAAAACGAGTCTCTGTCGATGCACACGGGTCAACTCATTTCCCTCCGACTCGTGGTTTCGAACCTGTCGTTCACGCGGGTCCTTCCGACTCGTGGTGGCGAACCTAGGTCTTGGATCAGGTTTCAGTGTAGGGCTCAGACACACTTGATTTGGTTCAATTGACCTCACGCTCATTAATCATGTCGCATGAGTTAAACTTGGACGCATTTTGCAGTAATCCCTCTGTGGCGGAGCTACAAACTGCCAAAGTGACAAAGAATGATTTAAAGTACATAGCCCGACAGTTTGATCTCTCATATCCGTCTGACATTCGGAAGGAAGAACTCCGAACTCAAATCCTAGTTCACCTTGGAGGTGAAGCCACTAGTGCTGCTTCACAGCACGACGCCAGTTTAATGCTCGAACTCGAAAAGCTGAAACTAGAGGCAGCAAGAGAAAGAGAGAGAGAAGAGAGAGAACTAAGGCGAGAAGAACTAGCTTTTCAAAAAGAAAAAGTGGAAAGAGATCTGCATATGTAAAAGAAAAGGAGGAAAAAGAAAGAGAGGAGAGAGAAAAAGAAAGAGAGGAGAGAGAAAAAGAAAGAATCCACGAGACCCAACTCACACAATTAAAATCTCGATCAACCACCACAGCTGACCTCAAACAAAAGTTAACTAAATATCTCTCACTACTCCCTCAGTTCTCTGACAAAGACCCCGAAACTTTCTTTGGACAGTTCGAGGACACAGCAGTACATTTTGAACTGCCCCGAGAAGACTGGCCTTGGCTTCTTAAACCTAAACTCCGCCAAAAGGCTTTAACTATTTTGAACGGCCTCGAAAACAACACGGATTACGACTGTGTCAAACAGGGCATCCTAGCGGCGTACTCCATTACCACAGAAGGATACCGTCAGTCTTTTCGAAAAATGTTCAAAACTCCGCAACAAACCTATCTAGAGTTTGCCTCAGAGAAACTGAGGGCTCTCAAGCGTTGGCTTAAGTCAGCCGCGATAACCACGTATGACGAATTAGTAAATCTCTTAGCCTTAGAAGAGTTCATGCGTAAGCTCCCTTACTCAGTAATGTTACACATCACCAACAAAGAAGAAACAGATCTTCTCAAAGCCGCTCAGTTAGCGGACCTTTTCTCCTTGGTGAATCGCAAGGCAACCTCAGACAAGCTGACCGAGACTCCTAGTGGTAAGATAAACTCAGGTAACTCAGGGGTTGGTAAAATGACCGGCAGTAGTACTCGACCACCTCTATTTTGTGCTTTTTGTAAACAGCCGGGGCACCTCATAAAGAACTGTCCTAATCCCAAGTGCAAGGTAGCTCAAACATATCCTGCCAAGCCAGTTGCTTCCATACAAGCTCTTCCCTCCTTCCCTGTACCTAAAGACTTATTTGAGCCTTTCAGGTCTGTAGGCACCATCAGCATTGATAACAAGGATCACCCAGTTAAGATTGTCAGAGAGAGACCTGTTCAGCTCAGTCCCTAGTGCTGAAGTCAGCAGTCCCTGGTATTGAACAGTGTTACACAGGTGAAAAGGTATATTTAAAAGACTTCCATGACCCCTTCCCCATTGCATTAGCTAAAGTACATCTTGATAGCCCACTAGTAAGAGGTGAAGTGATAATAGGAGTTAGTGAAGAACCAGCCTTACCCATCCCTAATGCTCAACTACTCCTCGCTAATGACCTAGCTGGCAGTAAGGTGACTCCCCCTTTGGTAATTAGTGACACAATGCTGATGGATAACCCCACTGTACAGTTAGAAGAGCAACAACCAGGCTTATTCCCTGTTTGTGCCACTACTCGTGCACAAGCAAGGAAATCTGATCAGTGTTTCTCACTTCCAAAGAAGAGCCCATCCCCACTTGAACTCAATCAAATATTTTCTGAAAAACTTCTCATTGAGGCTCAACAGGAAGACACTGCTTTGACTCAATTTCATGACAAGGTTATCCCTCCAGATCAAATTACTCATTACCCTGCCTTTTACAAACAGGATGGAGTTCTCATGAGAGTGTTCCGGCCCTCTAAGGTCCCAGATGATGCTGCTTGGGCAGAAGCCCACCAGGTGGTTGTGCCTACCATACTCAGACATTCCATACTAGAGATCGCTCATGAAAGTTTTGCTGGTCACTTGGGCATCAAGAAGACATGTGAGAAGATCCTCGCTGACTTTTACTGGCCAGGATTAAGGGAGGATGTGAAGAATTACGTCAGTACTTGTCATCTCTGCCAGATAGCGGGTAAACCTAACGTAACTATCCCACCCTATCCTCTCCAACCTATTGCTGTTCCCTCAGAACCATTTCATAAAATAATAATTGACATTGTGGGGCCTCTTCCAAAAACCAAGAAAGGTAATGAATATATCCTAACAATTCTTGACCCAACAACTAGGTATCCCGAAGCCTTTCCGATACATAAAATCAACACCAACACTATTGTGTCCAAGCTAAACCACTTCTTTACTACCTTCGGGATTCCTCAAACCATTCAGAGTGACCGAGGAACTAATTTCACTAGCGTTCTCTTCACAGAGGTGTCAAAAGAGCTTGGTATCGCACAAACCTTGTCTTCTGCCTATCACCCGCAGTCACAGGGCGCTCTAGAAAGATTTCATCAGACACTGAAAGGACTTCTACGCAAATTCTGTCACGAGCAGGAGAGCGAATGGGATGACGCACTCCCCTACATGCTTTTTGCCATCAGGGAAGCACCTAACGAGAGTACAGGAGTTTCCCCATTCGAGCTCCTGTTCGTTAGGAAAGTGCGGGGACCATTAAGGAATATTAAAGACAAATTGTTAGATTCCACTACCCACAAACTTGTCTCTGTAACTAAATACTTGAACAACCTTAAAGCCACACTCACTAAAGTTCGCACCTTTGCTGATAACAACTTACACAAATCTCAAAATACCATGAAGAAACACTTTGATCAGAAGGCCAGAGTTAGAGTATTTGATAGAGGTGATCAAGTCCTTGCATTCATACCCACACCTAAACACCCATTACAAGTAAAGTATCATGGACCCTATGAGGTAGTGGAAAAGCTAGGAGATAACAACTACATCATAAACACTCCAGACCGCCGAAAGGCAACACAGTTAATACACGTTAATCTCCTAAAAATGTATAAATGTATAACCCCTGTGACTGGCGCCCAACCAACCCCTAGAGTAGCTTCCTGTGGTATCATTGAACCCCAGGAGGCTGACTCAGAGTTAAAACCTGCCTCTGTGTGTTCATTGATGTATGATAAATGTATTACCACTGAGATTGACACAAACACCATACATCCCAAGGACACGCAAAACAACACCTACATTATCCAACACTTAGATGATCAGCTCCGTCATCTTTCATCCTCTCGAGCACTGGATATCTCAAGATTGATCTCTCAGTATGACGTGTTCGGTGACCATCCTAAAATCTGTAATGTCCTCCGCCATGATGTGAAGGTGCTTCCAGGGACCTTCCCTATCAAGCAGTCTCCCTACAGAGTCAACCCCCGGAAACGAGAACAGATGCAGAAGGAGGTCCAGTACTTATTAGAGCAGGGCTTGGCTATACCCAGCAGCTCCCCATGGGCATCACCCTGCCTCCTAGTACCCAAGGAGGACGGACAACTGCGATTCTGCACGGATTACCGACGGGTCAACGCCGTCACCATTCCTGACGCCTATCCTCTGCCTCGGGTAGACGACCTGATAGATGAAGTAGGTCAAGCCAAATTTGTTACTAAGCTGGACCTATTAAAAGGGTATTATCAAATAGCCCTTACTGAAAGAGCTCAGATAGTCTCTGCCTTCATCACCCCTTTTGGACTTTTCCAGTATGTAGTAGCCCCATTTGGCATGAGGAATTGCCCCGCTACTTTCCAGAGGGCAATGAACAAGGTAATGCAGGGATTAAAAGGAGTGCTGGTTTACTTAGATGATATTCTTATTTTTTCACATGACTGGGATGACCACCTGTACCAGATCCAGAATGTGCTCAGCCGTCTGCAGGAAGCGAACCTCACCGTGAAGCTGGTGAAGTCTACGTTCGGAGCTGCCACCGTCTCCTACCTAGGACATCAGATTGGACAAGGCTCCGTCCGGCCCAAGACCGCTAACGTCGACGCAGTACTGAAGTACCCAACTCCCACTACTCGACGCGAGCTCCGCCACTTCCTGGGCATGGCGGGGTTCTACCAGCGTTTCTGTCCAAACTTCGCAGACGCAGCTGGGCCACTTACTAGACTAACTAGTGGGAATGTGGCGTACGAATGGACCCCTGCCTGCCAACGTGCCTTCAATCAACTTAAGAACTTGCTTGCTCGGGAACCGGTTTTGCGTGCGGCCGACTTCAGTAAACCCTTCACCATACATACTGACGCCAGTGATCACGCTTCGGGTGCCGCCCTCCTGCAAGAATCTGACGGAATCTTTCACCCAGTCGCCTACCACTCCGAGAAGTTCAACATCCATCAGAAGAATTACAGCACCATCGAGAAAGAACTTTTAGCCATTATCTCTGCTATCAAGAAGTTTGAGTACTATCTTCAGTCCAACACCCAGCCACTCCAAATCTACACTGACCACAACCCTTTGACTTTTCTCAACAGGAACCGCTTCACTAACCAACGTCTGCTACGGTGGTCTCTACAGCTCCAGCCTTACCACATTGAAATGCACCATATTAAGGGACTGGACAACTGCCTTGCTGACACTTTGTCTCGCCTTCCCACTACGCCTCGCATCACTACCTGTCGCGACCCTGAGGACCCTAGGATCCTGTTGCCAGGGATGCAGTCGTGCCTTGTGAACCGGTCGATGGAGGCAGCTGAGGGCCGAGCACTGCCAGAAGAACCATCTACCGGGCCCCAGACTACACACGTTCTGGTGGAATCAACCTTCACGGGACAGGAACCACCTCACTTCTCTAATGACGCAGAGTCATTCCTTCTGCGTCATCCTAAGAAGGGGGGAATGTCACACACGTGACTACTCTACCACGGAACCAGGTGCCTGCCTCTCAACTCGTGGCGCTGCCACGTGTATAACTTGAGGCATACTGGATACGTGACCTCTAGCAGGCTACCAAGCCGATAACGAGGGGTGGAGTTCCATCGAGCTTCAGTCTCCTCCTAGGGTCGCTACAGCTCTGAGGTCGCCTTGGCATACGCTGGGAGCCTCATATACACTCGAGAGCGGTGGTAAGAGTTACACCAGTGTTACACACCCACACACACACACATAAACACACACACACACACACAAACACATTTATATTTATTTTCTATTATGTATATTTAAAGGTGTTTATTTTTGTAATTTGTATCTATATGCATTTACTAACTTGGCTTAAGTTATTAACTGAACCAGTCTTTTAATTTATTCAGTCCAGTTCAGATTGCCACTCCTTGTTACTTACTTTTACTTACTTAAATAATCTTCAATTTTGTATTGTTACTTAATTTAAGGGTTAACTTTAAGATATTAAATAGCAGTTAAAATGTCTCCTTTTCTCTTTTCTTTTAACCCTTCCATTGTTAGTGTGAGCAACACCCCTTCATGGTCCATCCCCTAGAGTTCAGTGTATGCTCACACGTAACACAGGCTACCCGCAGTTGATGGTGACGAGCAAGACGTGGATGTGGTCCGCCAGCTGATCCGGGAAACACACGAGAAAATGACTCGGAAATACCGTAATGCGGCCAACAGGAAACGCAAGGAGCAGAAGGTAGACATTGGGGCGTTGGTGTGGGTGAAGCGAGAAACTACAGAGTCAGGAGTGTGTAAGAAACTGTGTGTTCGTTGGGACGGCCCATATAAGGTGGTGGAAGTTTTAAGAGGAGGCGGTGGTTATGTGGTGAAAGACCCTTTCTCGGGAAAGATGGTGCAAAGAGCGGCAGAAAAGATCAAACAGTTTCACAGTGAGGAAGAGTACGTAGTTGCGGCTCAAGACACAGTGTTCCAATCTGATATAGAAACTGAAGTGTTACCGCCTAGAGTGCGTAACCGTCCCAGACGCTATATTGAGGAATGTTAATGTCGCTGGAAGAACGGTATAGAAAAGAGCAGAGTGCTTGGGGTAAATAGAGTCCCCCCCCCTTACTTTTGCATGGTCTGGCTGGACTGGTTGTAATGAATCGAGGTATGACGGGTATGGGTACTATGTGAGAGGTGATGTAAGAATTTGAGAAGGAATAAGGAACCACTTTAATTCGCAGACTACTACTGCACTCGACAACCGGTTCGGGCCATACTGTGGTGGTTTACTTCAGGACGTGGCGAGCGCTTCGCGTAATCATCCGTAGTATCTCGTGGTGTGAGTGAATGTGTGGATGAGTAAATGACTGTTCAAGTGGAAGGAACCGAGTACTGGGGTGGCCGAATCTCGTTTCAGAGAGTGACAGAGTGACTTAAGATTAAGTCCTCACACCATAGGAGGTCAAGAGGCTGGTTGGGGTGGAATTTTTTTTCTTCCTTGAGATGAGAGAAAGAGCCGAGTTATGTCTCCAAGGGACATTGTGGTGATATGGCCCACAAGCCATTGTATGGGAGGGAATGTCAGAGTTATTTCCCGACAGAGATCACGTGCAGTTCGTCAGCCTGGCTTGGTTGTGTGGTGGTGAGGGGAGGTTCTAATTACTCGGATGTGAAGGTGTTATTTTTATTTTGGTAAGGAGAAAAGAGAGAGGTGAAAAATTCTAGAACGGATGAAAGGTTCGTGTAGTGCTGGAAATTAATTATGTATATTTCTATTTTTTTTTTTTCTAGGCTAAGGCCCATGTAATGTGCGGGGATGACCAGACAGTCTCAGTATCATGTGACTAACCCCCCCCCTTCCCCTCCTCTCCTCAGTTTCCTTTTGTCCTTACTTTTTCTCCCTCTCAGCGTCACTGTGTTGACCACTTCTATGATAAATTTACCCCGTGAATAAATGTAATTTCTCCTGCTTGGCCAGGTTATAGAGGCGAATTTTTCACCTAATTCCAGAGAATGGGGAGCCCTTAATACGATAAAATTAATTCTATAATGGTAAGGTCTTAAGCCAGCTCAAACAAATTCCAGATAATTACGCCGCGCCAATGAGGTTGACGAATCTGATAAGTCTTCTTTGCTTCGCCGTCCTCTTACCCCTGTTGCTACGCAAGCCGGGAAGAGATACCAGACCTTGACTAATTCCCCAATTGATTTCAAAAGTCCATTGAATTAAACTTCTTAAAGTAACAACTATAAAGTAAACAGTAACTTAATTATTTATATTTTTCATCCCTGAACTCACAACCTAGTCGCCCCCCCCACTAACACAAAATTATAACTCTTAATAAATTTCCCCACTGGAAACCTTTATCCTTAGTTTCCCGCCTATTTCCTCACAAGCAAAGCCAGTCTCTCTCGGATTCTCCTCAGTCTCTCTCGGATTCTCCTCAGATATTCCTGTTGATAAACTATTGTTCTGAGTGGATAGATATTCACATTTTTTTGTTCCTTTTGTTGGTTCTCTCCACGTGACTAGTGCAACCACCTGGTTCGAGATCACCGTGTGAGACTGTCCTCAGGTCTATACATACCTTTTAGGTATATTTTTTATTTATTTGTTT
Organism: Scylla paramamosain; assembly: GCF_035594125.1. NCBI lineage: Eukaryota > Metazoa > Arthropoda > Malacostraca > Decapoda > Portunidae > Scylla > Scylla paramamosain. The sequence goes on from NW_026973751.1 coordinate 71,296, forward strand.
ATTCTCTGGTCTCCCCCGCAATTCAGTAGTCGCGAAGATATCTCCATCGCAGTTTTATGTAACTGAAGAGTACGCTACCATTCTTTTGTATTTCTGGATTCCTTTTTTTTTTTATTATTATTCGGATTATTCCATTATCAATTAAAAATCTATAAAAGTGTCAATATTTGTATTTCTTTTAATCCAGTGATAGGATTTGTGATTATCGTCTGCCACAAGGGAACATCACTCGTGGGCACTAGCTGAAGGTGACTTTTATTTTATATATATATATTTTTTTTTTTCGTAGGCACTAAACATACCCCCAATGGATTGTCGAATATGGTCCCATACCCCCTTCACTTGACTGTTCAAATAATTATCACCAATCCTATTATTTGCCAGTATGTCTTCCAGATATGAGTATTTCAATCACTTGAATTTACTGTACTTTGGATACGGATTACTAGGAAAAAAACATAACCATTGATAATTTTATTATTTTTTTACTGAAAGCAAAATTAATAAAGTTATAGTTCCGTTTTATTATTTAAACTTTATTTAAATTTAAAACACTGGAAAGAGTCAACCGCCGTCATGTAGGGTAGCGCGCGCATCGCACTGGCAGAGGGGGAAACTACCAGTACCCAGAAATCGAGTCCCAGACCCCCGGCCTTTGGTTCCCATACTTCCAAGGGGTTTCGATACCCCCGGTTAAGAACCCCTGGTATAGATAATTCGTGCGCAGCTGAGCATTACAAATGTCATGTGCAATACTTATAGCTATAATGAAATGTTTCAAGTGTGTCATCATCATCATCATTCAACATTATAAAAAAAAAAAATACTTCATTATTATCAGCCTCTATAATCTAAGAGCACAGGCATGGTCGTCGGGTTTCAAACAAACTTCTAATGTTCTTTTATTTTGGATTGCAATAAAAGTGCGTTGTCACTAGCAATTGTTGAAAGGAAATAAATAGCTATCATTTAAATAATAAATAAATCATATTAACATGTTTCACTTTGGCAGTCTAGTAGTTTCCTCAACTGTAATCAGTTGAGAAAATCATTTGTGGGCGGCTCTCTCACTTTCAGAGTAATTACCTCACCTCAGGTAATTGAGGGTTCTTGAAGGTAATTCTTAAGGTCCGAGAATTTTCAAGGTAATTTTCAGGTAATATGACGAAAAGTGCAAGGTAATTAAGGTAATTTTAAGGTATGAATGAAATTCGGCTGAAATATGGCAAGCCACGCGTGTTGAATTTTTTTTTTTTTTCCTTTTTCCAGAGCCTCACACGTTCGAGACTGGTTGGCTGGATGCAACATGCGCCCTGTTGGCCTGCCTTGCGACAGAGTTGCCAATTTGTTGATTTTGTCAATATATTTAACGATTTTTAAGGCCTTTTGATTTTATTTGACTTGATAAATTTATTACTCTAAACAAGCATCAAACAAATAAGAATATGGATATTGACAATAAGTCACGGTTTACGACGAGTGGCGTCACCTGGCGGGAGAATTTGAAACCAGGAGAGATTTCACACGACACCGGCAAAGCAAGACCATCCTGCGCTGGCCAGACTTCACCTTAAGACTTGTGAGTGCAAGATGAGTACAATTATTACAAGATCAAGGTAAGTGGCAGTGTTCATAGATATATGGGTGTGTTAGAGTAAGTTAATGGTCCTCTTGGTGCTTTGGAATTTCAGATAAAACAGTCAAAAGACAGAACAGTGGTGAATCTTAATATGGTGTATGTTTTATTTTAACCCATGTGAACCTGCAGCCGGTCATGAAAGTTGACACCTTCAACACCTGAGGAGCATTGCTCACCAGTTATAAGTAAGATAACAGTTACAATGAGGAAGGAGGAGAAATACAGGCGTGTTTCAAGGATCTGATCATTGTAACACCATCCCTGAGCTCTTGCCTTCCGGTGTTGTAGGCTTGCTACCCATGCTTGTCCTGGATATTAAACATATATCTTTAAAAGTTAGACATTGTATTAGTAAGACTTCCATAAACAATAAAACACCTGATATATTGCAATAAGGGGTTTTTAAATATTTTGATGTGATGCTGAGGGGGTGTTAACGCTCATGGCATGCATCTTTATGTATTGAACATACTGAAATGTGGTGTCAACAAACCCCTCAAACAAGCTGTCCTGTGAGCATTGGGGGGTTTTGGGTGGTAGAGAAGAGAATAAATGAAATATAGGCTTTCAGATTTTTTAAAATGTAATAAGTATAACTTCCACTATTGAACATTTCCTGAAAAACTAGTGCAAACGTAACATAACTGCCCCTGGACTCCCTCCCCCCTTTAGGGACACTAACCCAACTGGGGAGCTTCGTTGCCCTCAACCGCCCATGGTATTTAGTGGTGTCCTTCAAGGTTCAGCCTGGAGGCCTGCTCTTTTTCAAATAGATATAAACCATTTAGCTACATCTTTACATTGTTAATGCAAAATTTTTGCACAGGATCTGAAAACTCCTTATTACTGTTCATTTTCTCTCTCTCTCTCTCTCTCTCTCTCTCTCCAGCAGGATACTGATGATTTGAATGTGGTTGTAAAGTTATGGGGTCTTTTCCTTCTCCCAGATATATGTATTACACTAAAATTTGATAGAGGTCTAGCTCTGCATGAACCACACAATAATTTTTATATTGGCAACAATCCTATACCATTTACTAATTTGACCAAAGACTTATGAATTTAGGTTGATACTAAGCTGAAGTTTTATGACCATAGTGGAAATACACGGTGACTGATATATCAGAAAGTGTTGCTTCTGATTTACTCAACTCATTAGTTTGCAGCTCTCAGGATATTATATCTTTATGCATTGCACATATGAGTACAGTTGAGTAGCGTGGAACACTGGCTACATTTAGGGACAATAAGCTGCTGGATTTGATCCAACAAAGGTGGACAAGAAATGTAGAGGGCTTGGAGGATCTTTCCTATGGGGAAAGGCTTAAAGCACTGGATCTCTTTTATGTGCATGGTAGGATATTGTGGGCTGATCTTATTGATTGTTGGAAGACCTTGCATGATGCTGCCCCTTTGACTACCAAATTGTTCCATTAAGCACCAGAAATGGAAAAAGGATGGAGGTTTTAGGATGATGCTTAATTACAAATATTTCAAAATAGAAAATTTCAAACAGGCAATTTGGCTTATTAACAATTATTATTCTATTTTGAAATATTTGTAATTAAGCATCATCCTAAAACCTCCATCCTTTTTCCTCTGCAGAAAAAATTGGGGATATAATTTTTCCTCTTATTTGTGTGTTTCCTCGATAACAGTTATAACACCATATGTACAACCTTCCCAGAAATTCTAATAAAGCTGAGGTGGCACTAAAATAATGACTAGATGTTAACCACCTGTGAAGAATTTTTTGTTTTAATAACCAACCAAACTATGAGGCATCTCTCACAATTATCTTCTTTCCAATACCAAAGTGTTTTATTAGATTTGGAGGAAAAAAAGGCAAACCTAGTATTGGTCCCTTAAGGTCTCCATCCATGATGCCAATGCTCTGACAGAATTATTTGCAACCTCCTTTTGTATCTCTGTACACATCAGGCACTCCTGAGTCCTAAGATCCACATCAAGAATCTCATGGTACTATTTCAGACCTTGTCATTACCACTGACAGTGTTAGGCTTGCATTTAGCAAACTAGACAACTGTCTAGTTTGCTCTCTGTCTGCAGACAGCATTTACCCGATTCTCCTCATATCTTGTATTTCTGTATTGGTGTATTCACTTTTATGAAACTCCCATTTTTTCTACAATATTGGCACTTTACCTTAGATTTGGAAAATATTCCAGGTTATACCAGTTTTCAAGAAAGGCTCCTGTTATGACATCCTGAATTATAGAGCTGTGTCCCTAACTTAAGTTTGTGTCAAATCAATGGAACATATAATCACTCAATTTATCTATGAATATATTAAATCTCATGATTTTTTATTAAGGACCAATTTAAGTTTAGATCAGGTAGATCAACAAAGAACCAGCTAATATTAACTTACAAGATCATCACCAAATAGGTGGACTAAAACTATAATGGTGAATTTATATTATTTGACTATTCAAAAGCCTTTGAATAGTCAAATAATATAAGTTCACCATTATAGTTTTAGTTTTGATTTTGTTTGTGACACTGTAATGATAACTAAGCTGCAGTGTCTGGGAATCAGGAGTCAGCTCAGTAAAGTGTATGAGCATTAAAGGTTGTGAGTGAGGATAAGTCATGCTCATAGCATTGCTCATGTAAAAGAGGAGTAAAAATAACAACACACAGCTTGTTGGCATTACAGGGAATCAGCTGATCTTAAAGAATGAGGTGAAGGCTCTATCTGAACACAGCTTGGAGAATATAAAGGGAATAGAAGAAACAAGCAATGAAGTGGAAAATATTGAGTAAAATTTAAAAAGTATAAGATACTTACTGTAGGTCAGTTGAAGTATGCAATTTTATGAGGCAAATCACCTCTGCTGGTGGGAGCTTTCACATGAGATTAACTGCACTGCGCCACAGCACCAGACTTTAAAGACCATGATCACCCCACATGACACAAAATTTAGGCCTGTAATGACCATAACAAAATGCCAAAAAAAGAAAGAAAAGGGGGGAAGAGGAGGGCATGTGAAAGCTCCCCCCAGCACAGGTGATTTGCCTTGTAAAATTACAAGCATGCTTCAAATGACCTACGGTAAGTCTCGTATGCTTTTTAAATTTTACATCATCAAATCTCCTGTGCTGTGATTGAGCATTCCCATGAGGTTTTGAAGCCACATAAGTGTCGTATCTGAATGTAATTACTTGATTTGGACCCCTGTCACTAGAACACATGCATTGTTGAAAAGAAACATGAATGAGCAAAGAAAGCATTCATTAATGGCAGTTACATGAGTTGTACTGTGCCCAAGGAACATGGGAGATTTGTATAAATGTAGAAAACCAGTAATTATACCCTACAAGTAACTTATTAAATACACCTAATAAGGCCCAAACCACATCACAAATAGAGGAACATGAACAATTTGTATATAAAACACCAGTCACCCAAGTAAGAGACATCAACAGTCAAGGTGAAAGACAGTCTCCTGAAAAGGGTCTGATCCCTTAACAATTTGTTTATCATAAAATTTTGCAACTGTGGCCTGTTGAGTCCACCCAGCTTTTGCCATGATACATTTGATAGGTAAATCCTTTGCCCACCAAATCCTTTGCCTTTGAAGCCGCTGCCAATCTAATGCTGCCTGCTGTGAAAATAGAGGTGTCAGTCCCAGTCCTGCACAACATAACTTTAATCCATCTCGCTATAGTATCCTTAGAGACAGGCTTGTGAGGTTTAACAAAACTGATGATTAACTTATTCACTGCCTCTGGGATGTTGGGCCTGAGCAACTCTGTTTGGGTAATGTATGTGCACAGGGCCTCACGCACACAGAGGCTAGCATCTTTTGCATAAGCCTTAAAAATAACACTTTGAATATTAAAGTTAGGTCTGCATTGTTTAATGTTGTCCCCTAACTGGATGGAGATAGATTCTTCAATGTGAATTCCGTTAAGCACAGGCAGGTGAAGTGTTTGTATTCTGGCTGTCTGAGTCAGTGCCATCAGCATAACTAGCTTGAGTGCGAGTTCCTTTAAAGAAAGTGTAGTCAAGGGGTATATAGAAGTGTGTGAAATACTGGTTGGACACCCCACATCTTGGTGTACCGAGGCTTGGGAGGCTGTAGGTTGAACACCCCCTTTAAGAATCTGTTCATAAAGGGATGGCTACCTACCGGGGAATCCTTTTACCACAATGCCCAATGATGACAGTGCACCTCTCGCTGTGTTGATAGAATTATAACCCACACCCCTGTGGAAAGTAAAGGTCAAGAAGTTTATAATGATTGGCACAGTGGGATTAAGGGGATCGATGTGCCCTCGACAACAAAATTGTGACCATCTCTTAAGATGTGGTTGGTACTGTTTTTCTGTACCTGGTTTCCAGGATGCCATGATGATATCTGCACCCTCTTTTTTTCTTTTTTTTTTTGGTAGGAGGGACACTGGCCAAGGGCAACAAAAATCCAATAAAAAGAGCCCACTGAAATGCCAGTCCCAGAAAAGGGTCCAGAGCGCTATGCCTCGCTCTTGGAGGGACTCCCGGACAGAAGGCATGCCATCAACTGAGTGTGCCTCATGAGGGAGTTCCCTTCTGGTGAGGACGAGTGCGTCAGATGTCCCTCCACTTCCTGACCAGCCTGGGGTAATTGATCAGCTTGCCGAGTAGCATACCCATCCATGGCTGTGACGTCCAAACCGGAACCATTATCCATCCCTTTGCCTGTTCTGCCTGCATTTTCTGCAAGCACCTAGAGATCAATGAAAAAGGTGGGAAAAGATAAGGAAGTGCAAACTTTGCCCAATTAAGAGAGAAGGCATCAAAGTAAGCTGCTTCTGGGTCGGGTTTCCAGGAGCAGAAAGGGGTGATCTGCTTGTTCAGCTGGGAAGCAAAGAGATCAATAGAAGGGTTGCTAAAGATAACACAGATCAGCCTAAAAATGTGGACATGTGGAACATGAGAACAGGTCACCCAAGTCAAACTCTTTCAGCTCTGTCTGTCAACATCTACCTTTCCTTCTTGCTGGAAGTTTGCCTACATTCAACCTGTTCCTAAAAAGGATGACCGTTCTAATCCCTCAAACTACCGTCCTATTGCTTTAATTTCCTGCCTATCTAAAGTTTTTGAAACTATCCTCAACAGGAAGATTCTTAAACATCTATCACTTCATAACCTTCTGTCTGATCGCCAGTATGGGTTCCGTCAAGGCTGCTCTACTGGTGATCTTCTGGCTTTCCTTACTGAGTCTTGGTCATCCTCTTTTAGATATTTTGGTGAAACTTTTGCTGTTGCCTTAGACATATCAAAAGCTTTTGATAGAGTCTGGCACAAAGCTTTGATTTCCAAACTACCCTCCTACAGTTTCTATCCTTCTCTCTGTAACTTCATCTCAAGTTTCCTTTCTGACCGTTCTATTGCTGCTGTGGTAGATGGTCACTGTTCTTCTAAATCTATTAACAATGGTGTTCCTCAGGGTTCTGTCCTGTCACCCACTCTCTTCTTATTATTCATTAATGATCTTCTATACCAAACTTCTTGTCCCATCCACTCCTACGCTGATGATACCACCCTGCACTTTTCCATGTCTTTTCATAGACGTCCAACCCTTCAGGAGGTAAACATATCATGCAGGGAAGCCACAGAACGCTTGACTTCTGATCTTTCTAAAATTTCTGATTGGGGCAGAGCAAACTTGGTATTGTTCAATGCCTCAAAAACTCAATTCCTCCATCTATCAACTCGACACAACCTTCCAGACAACTATCCCCTCTTCTTCAATGACACTCAACTGTCCCGCTCTTCTACACTGAACATCCTCGGTCTGTCCTTTACTTATAATCTGAACTGGAAACTTCACATCTCATCTCCAGCTAAAACAGCTTCTATGAAGTTAGGCGTTCTGAGACGTCTCCGCCAGTTTTTCTCACCGCCCCCAGCTGCTAACTCTGTACAAGGGACTTATCTGTCCATGTATGGAGTATGCTTCACATGTCTGGGGGGTTCCACTCATACTGCTCTTCTAGACAGGATGGAATCAAAAGCTTTTCGTCTCATCAACTCCTCTCCTCTAACTAACTGTCTTCAGCCTCTCTCTCACTGCCGCAATGTTGCATATCTAGCTGTCTTCTACTGCTATTTTCATGCTAACTGCTCTTCTGATCTTGCTAACTGCATGCCTCCCCTCCTTCTGTGGCCTCGCTGCACAAGACTTTCTTCTTTCTCTCACCCCTATTCTGTCCACCTCTCTAACACAAGAGTTAACCAGTATTCTCAATCATTCATTCCTTTCTCTGGTAAACTCTGGAACTCCCTGCCTGCTTCTGTATTTCCACCTTCCTATGACTTGAATTCCTTCAAGAGGGAGGTTTCAAGACACTTATCCACCAATTTTTGACCACTGCTTTCACCCTTTTATGGGACTGGCATTTCAGTGGGCATTTTTTTTATTAGATTTTTGTTGCCCTTGGCCAGTATCCTTCATACATAAAAAAAAAAAAAAAATTCATCATTACCATCGCTACCTTCTTGGTACAAAGATGAGTAAATCTGTGATTAATTTCACGTTTCATGACATAACGCCTTGCTAAATTATTCCTGAAGTTGGCATTGCCCAACAAGGTCAGGACATCATTGATCATGCCCACTTCATGGGCCACCACTGGGTGATTGTCTTCCTGGGCCACTTTATCGAGGACTAACAGTGACTTGGTAATAATAGTCGCTGCCCTCAGGATATCCTTGTTAACCTCCTTCAAGCAGAAATCAGTCTTTTTAACTTCCCCCTAAGTGCATCCAGGATCAGAGGGTTGGACTCCACTGGGGCAAGGGCAGGACAATTGGAAGGTCTCATTACAATCTCATCTTTACAGAAAGACTTGTAGTCATCCTCCCGTAGACCATTGTCAAACAGGAAGCTAACTATGTCTGCCACCTTACTGTCAATTTCATCCGAAACAGTCTCGGGCAGGCCAAATGCCTTGGCACCCAGCTGCAAGGTACTATCACTTGGGCACGGCACATAATCATCATCAACCTCACTACTGGCCTCTGAAAATCCCAAGAAACTAGCAGGGAAACCGAAACGAATCGGCCCATGAGAGGGGCCAGCACCATCATTAACAATTTGAGGCCGTGGAGGGGAAGAAGCAGCAGTCAGCTCCAGCAACCATGAAGGGGGGAAAGGGGCCTGCCTGTTCACTTTTAACTGGGCAATCTCACCCCTCAGCTCTGCCAGAGTGTCCAGAACCACATTCCATTGGGAAGGAGGGACTGAAGCATGTGTTGCCGCGGGAAGAGGGCAGGAGGTGGTGTTAACTTCACCTGAAAGGCAAGGCTCATGACGAGATGAGTGCTTGGCCACCCTCCTGCTGGCGCCAAGAGCAGCACCCCCACTGGAGCTACTGCCCTTGCCCCTAAGATCAATGGAAGATCTACAGGTCCCCCTGGTAGTAAGAGGTAAAGAGGCCCACTCTTCCCCTGAATCAGAGGACAGCATGATAACAGCCACTGGCCAGCGAAAACAATAACAAGCCATAAGCTTGATTGCTGGTAATCAGCAGCATACAAAATAGACACTTGGACAGCACAATCCACTCCAAACTTAGATAACGGATTGTAGGCACTGTACCTGCGTAACAGGTGATGTGGCCTTGCTGAAAAGGAGACGCTGCAGGAGAAAACACCACAGAACCCAACAGCATGACCTTCTGGCATGGCTATGGGCAAGCAACTGGTGCTGTGGTGCAGTGCAGCTCATCTCATGGGAACACTCACCACAGCTGAGGGAATTTGATGACGTAAAATTGAGGCAGTTGATCATTCAAGATGGCTAGTTTCCTTCTAAAAACCTATAAGGGAAGTATCTCAGCAGGTTGCTCATTCAGTGCCTTCTACAAGTGAACAGGTAACAATCAGTGGCGGCTCGTCAATAGGGACTGCGAGACTGCAGCCCCCCCCCCCCAGTGGATTTCTAGGATTCACGAAAATAATGTTAATTTATTTATGTTTGACTATCATTCACATGAAAACACCAATTCTCATATATTTATATGAAAAAAAATGCTGCAAAACAATGAGGAAGTATGGAAATTATTTACTATTTAATGATAGGAAAGTGGGGAAAAATGGGGGGGAGGCTTCCCGGGCGGAATGGCGAGTGTGGACTGCATCCAGCGCAGTCTTGTCTCGGCCGTTGTTGTGGCTAGGTGAGTGTTCTTGCGTCGGTCTTGTTTTCGATCGTGTTTTTCAATTTGTCAAGGATGATTTTAAAATATTATTGATCAGTGATGGCTTGTGCTCAGTCTTGATTATCATAGATGGTGTAAAATCACAGAAACATCGTATAAGATAGTATTTTTGTTTCTTTTCCCAGGTAGGCCTAGCAGCATTTTGCAAAATGGCACAAGAAGCAAAGACGGTTTCTGCATTGAAAGAACTCAATTTTTCACAGTTAACACTTCAAGAGAAGGTAGCAATTTAAACAATCGCCCATTACCAGACATTAAAATTGTGCAAGAAGGAGTAAGCCACAACAAGAAGTATATTCGCAGTTTTAATTGTGATTGGTACCAAAGGAAAGCATGGCTCTGTGGATGTGAAGTTAAGAAGTTAAGAAAAAGTTATTGATCTGTTTGCACAAAACAGGAACAGGAGAATGGACTTCCTTTTCAAATAGCCTAAGCCAGCACTAAGGAAATCAAGCATTTACTGTTAGGATAAGACCTGAAGAATTAAATAATTATCTCTCTGTCTTTATAATCTATCAATCAATGGTATGTTAAACGGTATTATTATAGTTTAAGCCATTACACACTACGTGGTAATAACCTACCTCATTTTGTTCTTCTCACTATTCACATCATTTCTAATGATTACACTACTTGTCGGAAATTAATAATAACGCCACAATAGGCCTGGGAATGCACAGCGCTCTCAACTTTTTCTAAGTCCACAGGTAAACATAAATGGTGTATTGTTGCCTGAACTTCAGTTGTTTAATGCTTTGAATTGTGGGTAGCTGCTGGATAGGATCACTGTGTCTATAATTCCTCGGGCCAATCACGTGCTACCACCACTTAACACCACGAGTTGCACCAATAGGAAGTCTCTATAAGTACCCATAAGCTGTGCGGGCAGGTGTGTGCACACCGCTTCCGGTCACTTCCGCCATGGCTACTGTTGACGTTACTTGTGCTGGTTGCAAATTTGATTATTGGCTGTTCATCGCTACGTTTCACCGCAAAGACGACTTGTGCTACCAGTTCTTGAGGGAACACGGCGTTTTACCCACTGCAGTCGAGTGTCCCGAGTGCCACACACCGTGTAAGCTGCGCAGTGACAGACGTGTGTGGTATTGCGGCCAGTACCGCAAGCTGCCGAAAAAGAAGCGCAGTAAGCAGTGCAACTTCAGCGTTTCTGACTTTAAAGGAACTTTCCTGGAAGGAACGCATCTTCCTGCGTGGCAGGTTAGGTTAGGTTAGGTTAGGTGCTTCTCAGTGTCTTGTCAAATTGCGAGAAGGAGAGTTTGGGGTATTTTCCTAGATATAGAGAATTTCCCTAGATTTAGGAAAATTTCCCTAGATTTCTCTAGATATTGAGGAAATTTCCCTAGATTTTTTAAGTCCATGTATCACTCGTATATGGCTTCCCCCCCAACCCCCGGTTCCCCACAGGCCCCCAAGCTTGCTTGAGGGATTGGGGGTGCCGTGGGTAGAAATTGGGGACATTGGCTTAAACTATAAATTTACCTGTTAAACAATAACAATAAAAGCATTTAAGATTTTATTTGTCTGAATGTGAGACAGCCCCCCCATCAGTAACAGTCACGAGCCGCCACTGGTAACAATGGTTGCAGAGTTAGCAGCTGGGAGGGTGAATGCTCATAAAGCTAGTTTACAAGACATTTTAGAATTTAAAGTAAAGGGAATTTATTGCTGAAGGGGAAGGGAGAGTGAGAAGAAAGTAATCTAATGGTCTTTAGTGTAACAGAAAATAGGACAAAGGACAGGAAGGAGGGAGGAAAGGATGACAAGATACAGATAACAAATCTTTTACAAGAATTAAAAGTAGATTATGGACCATTGTAACATTACCACATTGGAAGGATCCAAGAAACGGGTAATCCAATGCCAAGACTGATTCATCTTACCTTCACATCTAAGTTGATCAGAGATGAGATAATGAAACTGTACCACAAAGACAGGAAAACAGGAAGGAACAATGGAAATAGTGACAAAAACATGTTCCAAGATGAGTATAAGAAAAGACCACAATCCATGAGAAATTAAGGAAGAGTATGAACTGGCTGGCAAGCACCAAGTAGACATTCAGACAGTAGTGGTTGCAGGGTTAGAAAAAACCTGGGTTTAAAAAATAAAAACCTAGCCCACTGTTTTTTTTTAGGGGGGTTTATTGTTTTTTTGGGGGATTTTATTTGTTTTTTGTTTATTCATAATATTAATATTTGAATCAGCTTAAATAAGCAATTAAGAAGTAATCTAGAGTGAAGCAAGGTTTGAAATGTTTTTTGTTATTTTTTCATGCAGTAGGGACACCGGCAAAGAGCAGCAAAAGTGTAATAAAAAAAAAAGCCCATTGAGGTGCTGGTCCCCGAACAGTCAAAAGCAGTAATCAGAAATTACAGGATAAGTGTCTGGAAACCTCCCTCTCAAAAGAGTTCAAATCATTGGAAGGTAAAAATAAAGAAGCAAAGTTTACCAGAAAAAGGAATGAATGATTAAGAATACTGGTTAACTCTTGCATTAGAGAGGTGGACAGAATAGGGGTGAGAGAAAGAAGAAAGTCTTGTGCAGCGAGGCTACGTTAGGAGGGGAGGCATGCAGTTAGCAAGATCAAAAGAGCAATTGGCATAAAAATAATGGTAGGAGATAGCAAGAGATGCAACATTGTGGTAATGAGAGAGAGAGGCTGAAGACAGTCAATTAGAGGAGAGGGATTGATAAGATGAAAAGCTTTTGTTTCCACCCATATATGTGAAGCATACTCCATACATGAGCAGATACCGCCCCTGTACAGAATTAGCAGCTGGGGGGGCTGAGAAAATCTGGCAGAGATGATTCAGAAAGTCTAACTTCACAGAAGCTGTTTTAGCTAGAGATGAAATGTGAAGTTTCCAGTTTGGATTAAGTAAGTAAAGGACATACCAAGGATTTTCAGTGTAAAAGAGGGGGACAGTTGAGTGTAATTGAAGATGGGATAGTTGTCTGGAAAGTTGTGTTCAGTTAATGGATGGAGAAATTAGAAATTGACTTTTTGAGGCATTGAACAACACTAAGTTTGCTCTGCTCCAATCAGAAATTTTAGAGAGATCAGAAGTCAGGCATTCTGTGGCTTCCCTGTGTGAACTGTTTGCTTCCTGAAGGGTTGACCATCATGAAAAGACATGGCAAAGTTCAGGGTGGTATCATCAGCATATGAGTGCATAGGACAAGAAGTTTGGTTTAAAAGATCATTGATGAATAATAGGAAGAGAGTGAGTAACAGGACAGAACCCTGAGGGATTAGGCCTATGAGGGCATGGAAAACATCACTGTGACAGATTTTAATGGGTAGCATGAAGTAGTCAGAAGGTGGAGGAGAGGGAGGAACAAGTCCTGAATCATCCAAGGTAGAGTTTTTAGTAAAGGTTTGAGTGAAGAGTACATCTTTAGAGATAGATGAGATGGCAATGGTGCCATCAGGTTGAAATAAAGGAGGGATAGATGAGATGTTTTTGACTTGCTGCCAGAAGTTATGAGGGGAGTTAGATCTTGAAAGATTTTGAAACTTTCTATTAATGAAAAACAGACACTTGCTTAGGTCGTGCTGATGCAGGTTGGTCCGGTTGGACAAAGCCTGTGTTAACTTGTACTGTACAGGAAATGAATGGGTCAGGCTTGACTGCCCTTACACTTTTTATGTATATGTACATATACCTTATTTATTTATGTATATGTACATATACCTTATTTATCAATATGACATAAAAAATAAATTTTTGTATGTAAATTTTTTTTTTTTTTTTTTAAGCCCCAAAAACCTAATTAGGTTTTCTTTTCTTTTCTTTCTCTCCCAACCCTGAGTGGTTGTGGTGTGTATTACTTCATCAGCTCTCTTTCCTTTCTTACCTTACTCCAACATCATATCCCCTTTATATGTCACAACTACATCATGTAAAACCTCCCCTTGTCAGAATGTGTACTTGGCATTTACTGGCTTTGCCTTTAAAGACAAAAATAAACTTCGTAATGAAACACATTTGGCAGTGTACTGTAGTTCCATGAATTAGGGGACACTTCAAAAAGTTTTGCCAAAATGTCATATTGATTCAACAGTTTGTTTATAACATAATTGTGAAAAATAATGCCTCATAGGGTTTGAAATGGATAGTAGTAGTTTCTCAGAAAATTATATCAAGTTCATGGAACTTATTCAAGTTGTCACTGATTTGAGATCTACCAATCTGATGATGATAGGGAACTTCAAGTATCCAGAAATTAATTGGGACATGAACTCAAGTGAGGGTGGACACAGTCAACCAATAACAGCCTTCATGGAGGTGATAATCATTTTCGTTATTCGGTACCAAATGGAACCTACTTGCTACAGGGAAAGACAGAGGGCAAGTATTTTAGACTTGATCTCTATCGATAGAGAGGATATCATTGATGATTTTACAATAATATCTAAAATCTGGAAAAGTGATTACTTCATGCTGTAGATTACTCTGAGCTGTGGATATGAGGAAGTTCCAAAATTACTGCACTGTAACTACAACAAGACAGATTTGAACCTTTTGAAGCTGTCAGCAGTGAATTGTGAGGAAAAAAATGTGTGGTGTCTTCAAGCAAAATCTATGACACAGTATAACTACCCCACAAATGTGATTGTTTGGGAGCAGAAACAAAGGGTGAATAGACAAAGAGACACTTGAATATGTCCACAAGATTGATTGCTCTATTGCCATAGTAAATATTTTATATGGTAAATTATATATTAAAAAATAATGGCCTGGTTTGCCACCCCATAAATGGCTCTTTAGCAGACATAATGTAAATTAATGAGGATCTGACATTATATCTGGCATTTATGTAATTACTCATTAAATCATCTATCTTTATATACTGTATGTAAGTACCAATCATCCCAGTCCCTGTCTGAACTCTACAGACTACTGAGAGGGGGAAGGGTGATGAGACACCATCTCACTGGCACTCCAGTCTTTATTTACAGCACAGAGCAGCACTACAAGGCACAAGGCACACTAACACGTCACAGAACAAGTAAACCACACTCCACATGGTCGTACTCAGCAAAGCATCTATTATCGCAGGGTAATGTGTCTCACCTCACAGTGCAGCAGTACAGCACACAAAAGTATCACAACTCAGAGGTGGTGTCACTTACTGTCTCCACTCACAGTCTGCACTATTACAGACAACACAGTTGTCACCCACACTCCTCAGCTCCCAGTAGCCACTGTCTCAGGCTGCCAGGGCATGCAATCCTCACAGCGTGCTTTGGGGCACAGAATCACATAGTGGCAGCGGCGGGGGAAGAGTGTTGTAATGTAGCACAAGGGGAGTGTATTGTGGGCATCTTCTTGGCTTATCAGCACACGTGTTGTGTAGGTAGGAGACGGTCGAGCTCAGCCTCTCTGGCAGCAGCAGTTCCCTGCATAGACTTGGCTCGTGGATGATTGGCTAGCGCTCTAGCCAACTGGTGGCCTCCAGCTTCACTACCACCCAGCAGCTCACTACAGTGCCGCCAACACCCAACTTTACCACTCGGTGGTACAGCACCACCAACGTCACCCCAATACCGCAACAATATTGTTAATTAATTCACCAACTCCCTTAGCTTAATTACTTTGAAGCCTCTTAACATGTTCATTCGTACCTGATGTGCATCTCATCCTTGCAGGGCACTCATGGTGACCTCCACCCCCAAGAGAGGCACCAGGTTGCCAGAGGAATCACTACCCCTTCCATCTCCACTGCAGCCTCCAAGCACTGCAGTGGAAATCACTAAAAGAAGGTTCACATATTCCTCTTTTTGTTCATTCATTCATTATGGAATACTAGTACTTCCTCCTAAAAATCCTCTCTAGGAGTTATGTTTTCTTCTCTTCTCCCTCACACTCCCTCACACTTAATTCACTAACTCCCTTAGCTTAATTACTTTGAAGCCTCTTTCCATGTTCATTTGTACCTGACATGCATCTCATCCTTGCAGGGCACGCATAGTGACCTCCACCCCCAAGAGAGACGCCAGGTTGCCAGAGGAATCACTACCCCTTCCAAGCACTGCAGTGGAGATCACAAAAAAAACAGTACAGTATTCCTCTTTTTGTTCGTCTATCCATCACAAAATACTAGTACTTCCTCCTAAAAATTCTCTCTAGGAGTTAGGTTTTTCTCTTCTCCCTCACACTCCCAGCCTTTCATCAACCGTATTTAACATGCATCTCACCCATGTAGGAAACGGTTGGTGAACTCTACCAACAAGAGAAGCATCAAGCCACCTGAGGAACTACCAAGGCTGCCCACCATGCCCTCCAAGCACTGCCGCTCTTCTTTCTATCGCAAAAAGAAGGTTAACATATTTCTCATTATTTGTTCATCCATCCATTATGGAATACTGGTACTTTCTCCTAAAAATCATATTTAAGAATTATGTTTTTACTCTTTTTTTCCTCACACTCCCAATCTTTCACCTCTTTATCCACACAAACATCTGTATTATCTGTAACAATCTGCTGTATTTTACTAGAGGACCAGTACTCTCCCTTATTCTGAGACATTGGGGCTGCAGGAAAATCATCCAAAATTACTTGATTTCTTGTCATTTGAAACATCTATCACATATTGGATTTATCTTATTACACTTGTTAATTGAACTTTTTTTTTTGTGGAAAGTCTTGTCTCAACCTGGGACTGAAGACTTTGAGATACACATTATCCTTATTTTCCATTATTCTCAACCAAACTGACCAAGATTGTTATTTTAATAGTTTATATTAGGTTTTGCTAAATATTACTAGGGTTTTTGCATAATTGAATGTATTATTATATTAAATCTGGGAAAATTATAATATTCAATAATCTGTGTAGGAACACCCAGTTGTTATTGGTAAGAGTGTATCATGGTGGGAGTCTTTATTTTTTTAAATTTTGCCACTCGGTCTTTGTCTACTTTGCCAGCTGTACACTTGATCCAAAAATGGGTCAGAACCCAAGGGTGGTGCAAGGCAAGTTTTTGTTTAGTAGAACTGGCTGTACCACTCTTGGCATTGATTTATAGTAACAGTTCATTGCCTCAAAGAACATTATTTACTCCTAGTTACTAATGTACATTGTTTTATATATGATAAAAAAAATGTAAATCAAACAACAACAGTAAGTAGGAGTGTGTAGAAATTTGTCTTTTCCAAAATGCTATACTCAAGGTCTCAGTATGTTTGCATATAATTTGCATGGAGATCATAATATACAAAAAAATATTGTGATTCCAAAATGTTAGTATATTGTGGTTTTTATACTTAAAGGGTGGATTTTGTACTAGTTCTCCCTAAAAATCTCTCACAGGTGCCCCACCCACCTGGTTTTGAAAAGCATGTGTTACTGGCCATTCACTCGAAATGGCCAGAGAACTTGCTGAAATGTGAATATTGTGCAGTAATAATGTCAAGCCCAGGCAGAGGAGGATATTAGTTAGGTTTGGGAAAAGCAAATAGGGAACAGGAGGATTTTTTCTAGAGGACTGAAGTGGGGTTTACATAGGGCATTTTGTGGCTGCTTGCAGCCAGAATTGTGTAGCCAGGAGTGCAGTTTGTGGCTGCTTGCAGCCAGGAGTGAAACACAGCCAGGATTTGCTGAATTGCTGGAGCAGCTGGGAAACTGCTCTGTCAGTCTGATCAGCTGCCATCCCAGCAATTTTCCAGGCTCAGATGAGAACAACTACCAATATGAAATTGAAAATAGGAAGAATATTATTGGAAAGAATTTTAGTAATAACCATTGACTACCATTATATACAATAAGTAAATAAAATATTCAAGTTTATTTACAAAAAAATTGAAAATAGGGACGAAATTGGTTTCTTTACATCATCACTGAGGAAGCAAGCAGCCTAGCATGTGTGTACCAGAAGGCTTCATGAGCACAACACTCTGCAAGGCTATATATACCAGGAACAAGTCTACAATCTTTTCTTTTGCTTTTTCTTCAAGCGCAGCACAATCACAATTATAGCAACCAGCTTGGAGGAGCAGGACTCCATCTTGATTCTTTATTTTTCATGCAGCTGGCTAGCAGGCTAGGGGCTGCTCTCAACCGTGTGAATGTTTTCGGGTGAAACCTGCCAGCTACTCCAGGTGGCTGCAAGCAGTCAGGTGGAAACTCAGCCCCGTGAAAACCCACCTTAAGTAGTACGGAAGCAAGTCATGGCCAATCACCAGCTGCCAGATGGGCACAGAGCAATATCAGCACTAAGCTAGATGACCCAAGCTACCATCCTCACTCTCTTTGGCCCTGACACACAGCAATCAAGGATGTGTACTGTTTTCCCAAGAATCTCACCCCAGACATCCAGTGAAGGCATGAATGATGAGTTGGTGGCCACCATGTGCTGACAACACCCCTCTGAGGAGCGACCAGCAGAGAGGTGACACAAAACATTCCTTGTAGGTGCTGTCAAGAGACCAGGTGGACCTGGTCAACCAGCAGCTGGATGAGGTGAAGCCAGGTCACTGCAGGGAAGCAAGGTGCAAGCAAGGAAGCCACAGACACCACAGGGTTATGGTGGAACTTGTGAGGAATCACCAGGACTGCCTGTGAGCCTTTCCCTAATGTTGCCACCTCCCACTGTATCTTCACTACTGGTGAGTCCAGGTGTA
This sequence comes from Scylla paramamosain, assembly GCF_035594125.1. NCBI lineage: Eukaryota > Metazoa > Arthropoda > Malacostraca > Decapoda > Portunidae > Scylla > Scylla paramamosain. Next base: position 89,812 of record NW_026973751.1, read on the forward strand.
TGGCCACCATACACCTAGACCCCAACCTGCCTACAAGAACTGCAGGGACATCCACTCAATATAGAGACAGATAAGAGCCCCAGGATTTGTAATATTAATTAATTTATTTAGTTAGTTAGCTAGCTAGCTAGCTAGGTGCTGCAGCCCCAAAAGATACTTTAATAGATAGGGATCCTCCTTGTTTTTTTTTTGTTTTGTTTTTTTTTGTTGTCTTGAGCGTGATAGTGAAAGTATTTATTTCTTTATTTATTTTTCATTTAAGCCAATAATTTTTTTGTGGGGGGGCGCAACTTTTGGGTATACTGAAGTCTTCAAGTTACACCAGCAAGTGATATACACACACAAAGTTGTTTCTTAAGTTTTTTTTTTTTTTTTTTTTTTTTTTAAATATGTGACTGGGGAATCAGCACACAAGGTAAAACATCAAAAAAATTTTCTTCTAATTACACAATACATGTGCCTGATCATGATTCCGAGTATGCTACCAAATGACATTGCTGCTCAGTGAACAAGCCTATTAAAAATTTCAGTTATGTTTCATCATGGTGTGGAAGAAACAATATTCATGAATCCATTATGTTTCATCATGGTGTGGAAGAAACATGTTCATGAGATTTGAATTACTCAGTGTGGTTTATTAGTGTCATACAGTTCACTACAGTAATATTTGTACCAACATCACCACATGTGCCTCTTCCTTTGCCTCACATCTAGAGCACATAAGATGTGCTCTAGATGTGAGGCAAAGGAAGAGGCACATGTGGTGATGAAAAAAATAATTGGCATAACGATCCTTTTCAACATTATTGGTATTGTATTGCATTTTTTTTTTATTTGAGAAGGTAGAGACTACCATAGTCTTCTCTAAAAGTCTCTCACCCACACTCCACTCACCTCTTGAAAGTTCTAAATGTACATGCTGGACACAACATATTATGAGGGACAATGTAATTTGCTAAAGTGAGAGTACTTTGACATAATCATGCCAACACCTGGCAGAGGAGTATATTAGCTAGGTATAGGAGGTAGAAGGAGACAACAGCATAGATCCTTTGTTGTTAAGTATTTCTGATAAGAACCTTAACCAATCCTCATCTGCCAGGCTTGCACAGAACCATACCAACACTTAACCTCAGGACTGCGCGAGCCTCCCTCTTTCCTTCCTGGCCACAACACACAAGCAGGCAGACATCCACTCTCCTGCCCAGGCCACCTGCTAGTGTAACCCCCCAGGCAGACATGGGGAGTAACTCAATCCTGCTGGAGGTATTGTCAAGGGATGCCCATGAGGGACCGTCAAGGGATGCTGCACTGGCTACCCCTTCACCCTCACCACCACCAGTGAGACAAGGTGGCCACCATTGGTCACTCATCCTGAATCCTGGACCTGCTTGAGAGGAGCGCTGTTGGGCTTATCCACATCCAGTGCTATCAACCAGATAAAACATGAATGGGATCTCAGAATCTCATAAGGCTAGATAGGCAGGTAGTCCCACCTCCTGGTAATTAATCAGAGGGGGAAGTGATAGGGAGGGATCCTCCTCAGCCTGGCAAACGTTAAGACTTCCATCCATTGTGAGCAGTTGGAAGTAAAAATATTTATTTTTTTCTTTTCACTCAAAACCTGTATTTTATCTTTTCTTTTATCTATTCCATTTTATTTTATTTTTTCTTAAAGTATGTGACTGGAAATTGGCACAGTATTGTAGCACATTAGACATCAGGTGGTTTATTTATTTGCTTCATAATGTATATTTTTTCCTGTGTCTTATGTGTCAACAAACACAGTAACTTATCTGTGTTACTGCTTACAGGATTCCAAGTCAGCCAGTAAAGGTGGCAGCACCCCTGCCCGCAAGCTCAGGTGTCGTCCTGGCACCGTAGCACTGAGAGAGATCCGCCACTACCAGTGCACCTGGAACACACTCATTCCCAAGCTGCCTTTCTCTTGGCTGGTGTGAGAAATCCTGGCAGATCTCAACCGTGACCTCAGGTTTGCCTACTTTTATGATTATTCTACTGCTAGATATCTTTTTTTTATAATCACATGCAACTTTTTTGTTGTGTTATAGCCACTTGAGTAGTCTTTTAGCTATGAAAAAACACAGATAATCTATTAATTCTTATCTCAGTGTGTCCATGCAAACAAATTCTAACATTGCTCTGAATGTTAGTAAAGGATGGCCAGGAGGAGGAGGCAGTAGACACCTGCCAAAACAATAATTACTCTCAGTGAAGTCTCAAGCACTGAGCCAGTTTCTTACTTGATCGGGGGGTGCTGTGAAATTTCCAATGACCCAGCTGTGGCCTCACTGAATGTTTCTCTTTGTGCCTCACAACACAAGGGCTCAGTCATAGCCTGCCCACTTCCTTCATATAACTACATCCACCCTTCACTCAAAATAAAAAAAAATATGGCAACTCATACACCAGCCTCAGAGTCTCCATCTGGGGAGGAGACCACAAATGTTCCCAGGTCAGACTGCTCTTTTTGTATCAACCCTAAGAGCCTTGATACCCCACACAATTTTTTCGTCATTAACTTCTGCAACATTTGCAGCCTTAGACATAATTTTCAATCTGTAGAATACCACCTCTCTTCTATTAAACCTCATCTTTTCCACACCAAAATGCAGATGTCTGAGGCAACTAACAGTAGCCCCTTCCCTGTTCCTTTCTACTTTCTCTGTCCTCATTTTCAATCCAAAGCTGGATGTTGCATCTAACTTGCTCTAGTGCCATTGCTCTTGAATCTTCCAAGTTTTCCATCATTAGGCTACAACTACAGAGTCACTCTCAAACTAAATTTATCTTTGCTGTATACCTCTCACCTAACTCCTCTGACCATAAAAAATTTTTTGACTACTTAACTTCCATAGTGGAGCACATCCTAACTCTCTTCTATTTTACTGGATCTGCTTTCTTGGAGACTTCATTGTTCACCACAAGCTTTGTCTTTCCTCTCCCTTCACTGACCAAACTTGTGAGCTAGCCTTTAACTTTACTGTCTTCCATGACTTAGAACATAAGTGCAACACCCAAATCATATCCCTGACTGTCTTTGAGATAGGCCCGACATTCTTGACTTTCTCCTAACCTTTATTCCCTCTGCTTATGCTGTCATTCTGTCTTCTCCATTGGGGTCTTTCAATCATAATCTCATATCTGCATCTCCGATGACTTCAATTCCTCCTCAGGATCCCCTAAAGAGGTGTCTCTGGTGTTTTGCCTCTGCTAATTGGGGGACCTGAGGAGGTATTATGCTGATTTTCCAAGGAATGACTACTGCTTCAATGTCAGACCTGTCTCTGTGTGCTGAGCACATAAAATAGGTGATAATGTCTTGCATGGAGGTATACATTCTTCACTCTCTTTTGACCTAAACCTTCCAAACCTTGGTTCAACTCAATCTGTCCTTGTGCTATACATGATAGGGAGGTGGCTCACAAAGGTTACTTGAGCCTTCCACCACCTGTATTTCATGCACCTTATATTTCTGCCTGGAATCATGCGAAGTTTGTTCTCCAGTTAACCAAAAACTCCTCCATCAATAGAAAATGTCAGTATCTTTCACTCCCCTTGTGACTTCTGGCACCTAGCCAAAAATATCTGCAATAACTTTACTTCTTCTTTCCCACCTACCCTCCTCCCAGTGCCATCTCATCTATCTCTATAGCTGAACTCTGCTCAGATTTTTGCTAAAAACTCTACCTTGGATGATTCAATGTTTGTTCCTCCCTCTCTGCCACCCTGCAACTACTTTATGCTATCCATTAAGATCCTTCATAATGTTGTTTTCCATGCCCTCTCTGTCTTTAACCCTCAGAAGGCTTATGGACCTAATGGGATCCTTCCTGTTGTTCTCCAAAATTGTACCAAGTAAAAATTTGCCATGTCAAACTCTTCCAATTCTGTTTATCAACATCTACCTTTCCTTCTTGCTGGAAGTTTGCCTACATTCAGCCTGTTCCTAAAAAGGGTGACTGCTATAATCCTTCAAACTACTGTTCTATTGCTTTAATTTTTTAGTCTATCCCCAACAGGAAGATTCTTTAACATCCATCTCTTCACAACCTTATATCCTTAGGTGGATGTTATCACAATAAATTAGCGAGATAATTTACCATAATAGCAATATTGGGTTATTAGTTATCTGATAACTATTTTTCCCACATTATCAATTCATCGGTGTTGCCAATACCTTTGATTCCAAACCAGTGATAATTGATAATTTTAGTTTTTGAAACACCAGCATGTTGAAGTTTTAAACTTTCAAAATCAAGTGTAGTTATTTTACTTAAAACAGTACTTTTCATTTGTGAATAGACATAATAAACATTGAATTTGAATGTTTTTTTCTAAGGTTTTCTAAGTTTTCTGAGGTAAAGATGAAAATAAAGATTTGGATTTACTGATTTTTTTTTACTTAAGACATCAATATTGTTATCACTGGTGTCGGAATTTTGGATACATTGATTTACCACTTACCTGTTATCAGGGAATAAATTTATTACCAGCTATTGATTACTGGTTATTACTGTTAAGGTTATCATTATTGATTTATTGGTTATTGTGATATTTTTTTTTTGTTATTGCACTCTGGTATGCTTATACCTGATCACCAGTATGGGTTCTGTCTGTTATGGCTGCTCTGCTGGTGATCTTTTGGCTTTCCTTACTGAGTTCTGGGTTCCGTTCCACTGTCATCCTTTTTTGTTGTTGGCTAACCAATAAAGTTCTTTCAGCTGTAATAGGGTTCCACTGTCATCTTTGGCCACTGCTATTTGTTCAAGTGCACTTGAAAAATTGGAACTTTGGTAGAGATCCACAATAAATTTCCAAATTTTTGCATTGAATGAATGTTATTTGCTGTAGTATGATCTGAAAAGTATATGCAATTTTTAAAGTAAGAGAAATGACTACTACATATGTAATAACAACTTTCATGCTTCTTGTGAAGCATTGAGGTTTGCATCAAAATCAGAAGTGTGAGTGGAGCTGCTGACAGCAAACATCTTACAGCTTCGCCCATCTCTTTGCTTTTCTGGTTATCTCTCTCTCTCTCTCTCTCTCTCTCTCTCTCTCTCTCTCTCTCTCTCTCTCTCTCTCTCTCTCTCTCTCTCTCTCTCTCTCTCTCTCTCTCTCTCTCTCTCTCTCTCTCTCTCTATAATATATATATATATATATATATATATATATATATATATATATATATATATATATATATATATATATATATAATTGCTCTTGCTCTGCTTCAATTTTTTTTAAGGGTGGAACATTTCTCAGCCTAATGTGCTTCAATATGGGGGGGGAGGGCAAATACCATGTTATAGCTCCTTTGTAGCTCTGTGGGGTTTCTGTGGTTTTGTACAATATTTACTGTAGTGAGAATGCTCTAGATTGCCATCCTATATATTTCAAGTATTGTAATTACTCAAGACATTAGAGAAACTCAAAGGGGATGCTCTATGGGAGAGCTGTAGAGACATGAGGAAAGGAGAATGAAGGAGGGAGGATTGGGAATCACCGCCTGGTTAACTCAGGGATTGGGTGTTGTTGGTTAATTGGCAGTGTGCAGCCTCAAGGGAAACTTCTTTTAACTGTTTAACTGGGAATTTGAGTCTCTTTAAAATGCCCTCAGCCAGTCAAGGTAAGGTTTGGCTAGATGTTTGACTAAGTTAGGTTTAATTTCTCATTCAAGAATTTCAGATTGTAAATGTTATTTGTGTTGTTCCTATGATTGTAATATTAATTTCTGCTAGGGAGGTCATGATTTTCCATTTGTAATACCTACAATTTTTATTAGTTATTAGTTTTCATACATTAATTCTGTGATAAAAACATTCGTCTATATTTGTTCAGTATTTACAAGACTGCAAAATTCATTCTCCTAATTAGCAAATACTTTCTTAACTGTCTACCAAATGATTCCATATTCACTTGCTTTACTGCCTTACTAACTGCATTAGTTTCACTGATATAACCCTCCCCCCTCAAGCAGAAATTAATATTACAATCATATGAAAAGCACCTATAACTATTGCATTCTGAAATTCATGAGTGGGGACAGCTTAACCTAGCCAAACTAAACCTTAGCTAGCTTAGCCAAACCTATCTTTGGCTGGCCATGGCATTCTAAAGAGACTTCAGTTCCTACTTAAAGGAAAGTTGCTTTGAGGCTGCACCACTGCTGATGTATTTGTGGTTGTCACTTGACTCATCTGTAAACACAATCCAATATTATATGTGGTTCTTGTCACTGCCAGGTCCTGGTAAGTCCTTACATACTAGGTTTGTTGCTGAATTATTAGTAGAAGCGAAAATAAACATCCTTAACAATGCATCTTTATTTCCCAAGCACTTACATTGGCATACATGACTAGCCTACCATCCCTTATTTTTTTTTTTTTCTAAGGGTATGCATAACAGTCTAATTCTGTGATAAACAAAAGAACATCATACATTGGTGTAACACCCCATACATAAAGGTTTGTAAGAAGATTGAATCCAATCTTAAGTACAATACAATATCTTACTACAAAATTATAGAAAACTGAAAGAAAACAGAATGCGTACTTTCTAGAGTAAATATTATATCTTATATATAACACTTTATATATAACATATTTTTTGAGACCTGATCAGGAACTTGTGATGTAATGCTTAAAGAAGATACAAAATTAAAAGCATAGATTTGTGCCAATTACTCTGGTCACTTATTTAAAAAAAAATAATAATAATAATAATAATGAATAAAAAAAAAACTAAGTAACTATTTTCTTTTGACACCCAGCTGATTTCCATGATGGGTAAAGAATAGTGAAAAACACTTACTGAGGTTTTACTTGATGGTGAGCAAATAATAACAGTAATTACCAATACATTGCACTCTTACCACCAACAATGGAAACCTCAACACATTCCAGGCTGAGGAGGTTTCCTACCTACCAGCACTCTCCTCTGGTTAATGACCTACCAGAAACTAAGGGATCCTGGTGTGGCTCATCGCTGGGTGGAAGAGTAGGCTGTCTTCTATCTTCCCAGATGGTGGTCTTCCAAGCAGAGGTGTCAAATGGGTGGCCAGTGTCCACAGCCAAGTCAGTCTTGCAGGTGGAGATGAGTAGGGGCAGCTAATGCTCCCTGGAGGAAGTCATTACTGACTTGCCCTCACTCTCATTGCTGTGACCATTCTCTCGTTGTCACTGCTGCTCTCGTCTAAAAAGTACATTGTGTCTTTCCTCTACTTGGGGCCCACACTGTTGTTGCCAGTGTTGTGTTTGTGGTTGTAATTTGACTCACCTGTAAACACAATCCAATATTGTATGTGGTTGTTGTCATTAACAGGTCCTGGGGAGTCCTTACATCTTAGAGTCATTGCCAGTGTTGTGTTTATGGTTGTCATTTGACTCATCTGTAAACACAATGCAATATTATGTGGTTGTTGTCACTGCCAGGTCCTGGGGAGTCCTTACATACTGGATTTTCGTTGATGTGTCAGTGAAGGCAATGTTAAACATCCTTAACGATGTATCTTTATTTCCCAGGCACATACAATGGTGTACATGACTAGTCTTTTTTTTTTTTTTTTTTTATGTAGGAAGGACACTGGCCAAGGGCAACAAAAATCCAATAAAAAGATATGCCCACTGAAATGCCAGTCCCATAAAAGGGTCAAAGCAGTGGTCAAAAATTGATGAATAAGTGTCTTGAAACCTCCCTCTTGAAGGAATTCAAGTCATAGGAAAGTGGAAATACTGAAGTAGGCAGGGAGTTCCAGAGTTTACCAGAGAAAGGAATGAATGATTGAGAATACTGGTTAACTCTTGCATTAGAGAGGTGGACAGAATAGGGGTGAGAGAAAGAAGAAACTCTTGTGCAGCGAGGCTGCGGAAGGAGGGGAGGCATGCAGTTAGCAAGATCAGAAGAGCAGTTTGCATGAAAATAGCGGTAGAAGACAGCTAGATATGCAACATTGCGGCGGTGAGAGAGAGGCTGAAGACAGTCAGTTAAAGGAGAGGAGTTGATGAGATGAAAAGCTTTTGATTCCACCCTGTCTAGAAGAGCAGTATGAGTGGAACCCCTGCCCCCAGACATGTGAAGCATACTCCATACATGGACGTATAAAGCCCTTGTACAGAGTTAGCAGCTGGGGGGGTGAGAAAAACTGGCGGAGACGTCTCAGAACGCCTTACTTCATACAAGCTGTTTTAGCTAAAGATGAGATGTGAATTTTCCAGTTCAGATTATAAGTAAAGGACAGACCGAGGATGTTCAGTGTAGAAGAGGGGGACAGTTGAGTGTCATTGAAGAAGAGTGGATAGTTGTCTGGAAGGTTGTGTCGAGTTGATAGATGGAGGAATTGAGTTTTTGAGGCATTGAATGATACCAAGTTTGCTCTGCCCCAATCAGAAATTTTAGAAAGATCAGAAGTCAAGCATTCTGTGGCTTCCCTGTGTCATATGTTTACCTCCTGAAGGGTTGGACATCTATGAAAAGACATGGAAAAGTGCAGGGTGATATCATCAGCGTAGGAGTGGATAGGACAAGAAGTTTGGTTTAGAAGATCATTAATGAATAACAAGAAGAGAGTGGGTGACAGGACAGAACCCTGAGGAACACCACTGTTAATAGATTTGTAGCAGGACACAAGTCACCGCTCCTAGCACTCCGTTTTCTATTATATTATCACCCTTCCGTTTTCACTCTCTCTACTGCACAGATTTTTGTCTTTCATCTCTTCTATCCTCACTTTATACATTCTCTTACTGTACACATTCTGTGCACGCTCTTTGACACATGTGTTACACATCTCAATACATCTTATTACTCCTTTCTTCACACAGACATACACACACACATACACTCTCTTTTTCCATAACTTTGTGTATTTTATTTATTATGTTCAGTAATTTTTGTATATATTGTTCATATTTTTGCTGAATAAACAGAGAATACCCAGGCTAAATTTCCTTTGCCAGAGCTACACTGTTATGACACTGGAAATTGTTACCCTTCAAGGACTAAACACTGCTATGACCAAGAGTCATAGTTGGGAGCCTACACTTCTCGCTTGAGCAACTTCCGGGCGGCCAAGTAGCACCTCACCTTCGCTACAGATTTAGGAGAAGAACAGTGACCGTCTACCACAGTAGCAATAGAACGGTCAGAAAGGAAACTTGAGATGAAGTCACAGAGAGGAGGATAGAAACCGTAGGAGGATAGTTTGGAAATCAAAGCTTTGTGCCAGACTCTATCAAAAGCTTTTGATATGTCCAAGGCAACAGCAAAAGTTTCACCAAAATCTCTAAAAGAGGATGACCAAGACTCAGTAAAGAAAGCCAGAAGATTACCAGTAGAGTGGCCTTGACGGAACCCATACTGGCGATCAGATAGAAGATTGTGAAGTGATAGATGTTTAAGAATCTTCCTGTTGAGGATAGATTCAAAAACTTTAGATAGGCAGGAAATTAAAGCAATAGGACGGTAGTTTGAGGGATTAGAATGGTCACCCTTTTTAGGAACAGGTTGAATGTAGGCAAACTTCCAGCAAGAAGGAAAGGTAGATGTTGACAGATAGAGCTGAAAGAGTTTGACTAGGGAAGGTGCAAGCATGGAGGCACAGTTTTGGAGAACAATAGGAGGGACCCCATCAGGTCCATAAGCCTTCCGAGGGTGTAGGCCAGTGAGGGCATGGAAAACATCATTGCGAAAAATTTTAATAGGTGGCATGAAGTAGTCAGAGGGTGGAAGAGAGGGAGGAACAAGCCCAGAATCGTCCAAGGTAGAGTATTTATTAAAGGTTTGAGTGAAGAGTTCAGCTTTAGAAATAGATGTGATAGCAGCGGTGCCATCTGGTTGACATAGAGGAGGGAAAGAAGAAGCAAAGTTATTGGAGATATTTTTGGCTAGATGCCAGAAATCATGAGGGGAGTTAGATCTTGAAAGGTTTTGACATTTTCTGTTAATGAAAGAGTTTTTGGCTAGTTGCAGAACAGACTTGGCATGGTTCTAGGCAGAAATATAAAGTGCATGAGATTCTGGTGATGGAAAGCTCAAGTACCTTTTGTGGGCCACCTCTCTATCATGTATAGCACGAGAACAAGCTGTGTTAAACCAAGGTATGGAAGGTTTAGGACGAGAAAAAGAGTGAGGAATGTACGTCTTTGTATGCTGAGCGCATAACAGAGGTGACACTATCACCTCTGTTATGCGCTCAGCATACAAAGACGGGTCTCTGACACGGAAGCAGTAGTCATTCCAAGGAAAATCAGCAAAATACCTCCTCAGGTTCCCCCAACTAGCAGAGGCAAAACGCCAGAGACACCTTTGCTTAGGGGGATCCTGAGGAGGGATTGGAGCGATAGGACAAGATAAAGATATGAGATTGTGATCGGAGGAACCCAACGGAGAAGAAAGGGCGACAGCATAAGCAGAAGGATTAGAGGTCAGGAAAAGGTCAAGAATGTTGGGCGTATCTACAAGACGGTCAGGAATACGAGTAGGGTGTTGCACCAATTGCTCTAGGTCATGGAGGATAGCAAAGTTGTAGGCTATTTCACCAGGATGGTCAGTGAAGGGAGAGGAAAGCCAAAGGTGAACATTGAAGTCTTCAAGAATGGAGATCTCTGCAAAAGAGAAGAGGGTCAGAATGTGCTCCACTTTTGGAAGTTAAGTAGTCAAAGAATTTCTTATAGTCAGAGGAGTTAGGTGAGAGGTATACAGCACAGATAAATTTAGTATGAGAGTGACTCTGTAGTCGTAGCCAAATGGTGGAGAACTCGGAAGATTCAAGAGCGTGGGCACGAGAGCAGGTTAAGTCATTGCGCACATAAACGCAGCATCCAACTTTGGATTGAAAATGAGGATAGAGAAAGTAGGAGGGAACAGAAAAGGGGCTACTGTCAGTTGCCTCAGACACCTGAGTTTCAGTGAGGAAAAGATGAGGTTTAAAAGAGGAGAGGTGGTGTTCTACAGATTGAAAATTAGATCTTAGACTGCGAATGTTGCAGAAGTTAATGAAGAAAAAGTTGAGGGGGGGTGTCAAGACACTTAGGGTCGTCGACAGAAAGGCAGTCCGACCTGGGGACATTTATGGTCCCCTCCCCAGATGGGGACTCCGAGGCTGGTGTAGGAATCGCCATGATGATTTAAAAATTTTTGAGTGAAGGGTGTGTGTGTTATTAGGTGCTTGTAGTTTTGTGTGGAGGAAGAGAGTTGTCTTTAGAGGGCAGGCTGTGACTGTCCCCTTGTGTTGTTAGACACAAAGGGAAACATTCAGTGAGGTCACAGCTGGGTTTAATGATAAGTTCACAGCACCCCCTGAACAATGCTTTAGACCTCACTGGGAGTAATTTTTGTTTTCAGCAGGTGTCTACTGCCTTCTAGTCCTAGTCCTCCTAGTCTTCTAGTGTTCCTTATTCTTTTTTCTAAGGGTATGCATAAGTCTAATTCTATGTGGTAAACAAAAGAATATCATACATTGGTATAACACCACATACATAAAGGTTTGTAAGAAGATTGAATCCAATCTTAGATACAATACAATATCTTATTACTGTATTATAGAAAACTGAATGTGTACTTCTTAGAAGTAAATATTATATCTTATATCTAAAAACTGCTACCCAACTATATTGGATGGCTCTCTAGCATTTTCCCCATTATGGTAGACATTACATGGAACTACAATAACATAGTACCTGCCCTCTGTCATTTAAAGCACATTAGCTGAGAAATACTGCAGCTTTGTCATTGGAACAGAGAGAAATTTAGATACCATCCAAAATAGCGAGAAAAGCATGGGAACTTGCAAGAGATAACCAGTGCCCTGATGCAGCCGTCTGTACCACGAAATAAACACTATAGCAGAAACTCCTAACAATATGTATATAATTTTATTCTGAACAGCAAATTAATCTACTATTTATTGGTGAATATGTTTTTCATATTCACTGACCAGTCCTAAAAAAAACTACTGGTGATGTTGTCACGCATCTTTAAAGCTCTTTAAGGCTTTGCTTATTACTGGTTTTGCCTTATTTTTAGTTCAGTCAAAGGCATAATATCAGTCATAATACAGTGTCTGTACAATATTATCTGCAATACTTTTTTAGGAGTAGCACGCTTGCATATCTGATTTACCTCTAATCATTTTCTTCAGAATTTATTTATTTATCTTTTACCCTGGCCATGACACTAGTGTTTCAGGAGTAGCTAATCAGGTGAGCTTGGGTCTACAAGACTTTAGAATGCCTCTCCATTAACTCAAAGGTTCTTTTTTAATTGTATTCTCTTCCTCTTAAATAAGATTCCAAAGCATCCTGTCTCTCCTACACCTTATTCCTGCTTCTCTTGGTTCCCAAAGAAAGGGACTTTATGATGTTACATCTCTTCTACTCTAAGAGAAAATTTGGCATACTGAAAAATGTTAGGAGGCCTAGAAAAAGAAAAAAAGAATTAAAAGAGTGAGGATAATTACTTCAGTTTTAACTGGTTTAACTGATTAGCCCATGGGGTTAGTTTCCAAAAAATCCATTTCATATTACAATTGACAGAAATATTCACTCCTGTGGCTAATAATATGAAATATAATTCATATTATATTTTCTGTGGAGTTGAGCTATTCTTCGATCAGGGAAACACTTGTTCTGAGCTAAAATGTATTTGTATATTCCATGTTATAAATAACAATGAAATATTAATTTGTTTCTGAGGTAACCCTAAGGTTTCTTCAGCTGGTGCAGTGCCTTGGCCTCATTTGTGTGGTGAGCAGCACCATCCCCATCAGCTATCATCTACAATGTTGCCTTTTTCTTCCCAATGAGGGCATAGTTGTCACTCTTATCAGCACTATGACTAGTGACCAGACTCATGAGAGCTTGCTTTTGCTCATGAATCATGAAAGCAGATTTCTCTTTTTTGTGCATGTTGACATCACTACATGGGTTTGTTTATGTTTTTTTTTTGACACTGCTATTTTGAGTGATACAAGCTTGCCAACCTTGGTAAGTAATCCAATGAGGTTGGGAATGCTAAAATGAAAATATAACCAACTGTGAAACTGGCACATCCTATTCGTTCAGGTGCGAACTTTTTTGGCCTATGCACACAATCACCAAAAGCATTGCTAAATATAATTATAAATGACTGATAACTTATTTGTGGTTTGAGCCGACTTGGATCAGTGGCAAGTTGGTGTCGTTGGGTGTTCTAAGCTGATGGTTGGCTGTGTTTTCATAGCTAACATGCTTCCTTGAGATTATCCAATAGTTCCAAGCTTTTAAGTTCTTCTTAACCTAGCGAATTTAACTAAGTAATACTGGTAGAGTGGGAAAAATATATCTTAATAGGACTTGTTGTGATGGTGATGTCTGAGTGGTGACTGCTGGGCAACTACTTAGTGACTACTGAGCTAGGCTAGCAGGCTTGCTCCCTCGTCAACTCCCAGCTTGCCACATCAGAACAAAAGCTATATGCCTTTCCTACCCTTCTATCTTGCTTTTATTTAATTTAGTAACTAATTCTTAGTTTGTACTAAATTAATCTTAATTACCCTTTACCACAACTTTACAACTTATATACAAATCATATCACAGACCAATAATGCATTGATATTATGCATGATTATGCATGAAAATTTCCACATCCTGGGGCTGGGTGCTACCTGAATTTAGATTCAGGTAATATGACCACCTGGGATTAAATTCCTCCACATCTTCCAGTATCTTTGAGATGCTACTCGGGGTGGCCTGGTCAACATCTCAGTATCTGTTCTCTCCTGAACCTTGGGCAACCCTCTGGGTCTACTGACCTCAGCAGGGTTGATTGGGGTAGGCTCAGGAGAGTACTCCAGCGGAATTACTTTGTTGATAGTTCTAAGAGTCCTTTGTCCTTTGACCATGATTTCAGCCATTCTAATGATAGCATTTTCATCAGGATATAATTTTAATATCCTAGCTAAAGGCCAAGTGGAATGATTCTGCTCCCTATTTAATAGTTTGTGGAATGTTATATCCCTGGTCAAGAGATCAACCAGGTTTCTTTAGTAGGCATATAGTGGTATTCAAAGTCCCTTTGTGTCAACAATATTTTTTTTCTAGCCAATTTTTCATGTATGGACTTTTGTTTTCATTTTTATTAATCCAGTGCAGGCAGACTTCACTGTCAGTCCATATTACTACATGCTGAAAGAGAGACTTTATCCAGTAGACACCTGCCGAAACGATAATTACTCCCAGTGAGGTCTAAAGCACTGTTCAGGGGGTGCTGTGAACTTATCATTAAACCCAGCTGTGACCTCACTGAACATTTCCCTTTGTGTCTCACAACACAAGGGGGCAGTCACAGCCTGCCCTCTAAAGACAACTCTCTTCCTCCACACAAAATAACACACACACCCTTCACTCAAAAGTTTTAAAATCATCATGGTGACTCCTACACCAGCCTCGGAGTCCCCATCTGGGGAGGGGACCATAAACGTCCCCAGGTCGGACTACCTTTCTGTCGACGACCCTAACTGTCTTGACACCCCCTCAACTTTTTCTTCATTAACTTCTGTAACATTCGCAGTCTAAGATCTAATTTTCAATCTGTAGAACTGAACACTGAACACTGAACACTGAAACTCAGATGTCTGAGGCAACTGACAGTAGACCCTTTTCTGTTCCCTCCTACTTTCTCTATTCTCATTTTCGATCCAAAGCTGGATGCTGCATTTACGTGCGCAATGACTTAACCTCGTACCCATGCTCTTGAATCTTCCGAGTTTTCCACCATCTGCCTACGACTACAGAGTCACTCTCATACTAAATTTATCTGTGCTGTATACCTCTCACCTAACTCCTATAAGACTAACTCCTAACTGACTATAAGAAATTCTTTGACTACTTAACTTCCAAAGTGGAGCACATTCTGACCCTCTTCACTTTTGCAGAAATCTCCATTCTTGGAGACTTCAATGTTCACCACCAGCTTTGGCTTTCCTCTCCCTTCACTGACCATCCTGGTGAACTAGCCTACAACTTTGCTATCCTCCATGACCTAGAGCAATTGGTGCAACACCCTACTCGTATTCCTGACCGTCTTGAAGATACGCCCAACATTCTTGACCTTCTCCTGACCTCTAATCCTTCTGCTTATGCTGTCACCCTTTCTTCTCCATTGGGCTCCTCTGATCACAATCTCATATCTTTATCTTCTCCTATTGCTCCAATCCCTCCTCAGGATCCCCCTAAGCTAAGATGCCTCTGGCGTTTTGCCTCTGCTAGTTGGGGTGACCTGAGGAGGTATTTTGCTGATTTTCCCTGGAATGACTACTGCTTCCATGTCAGAGACCCGTATTTTTGTGCTGAGCGCATAACAGAGGTGATAGCGTCTGACATGGAGGCGTACATTCCTCACTCTTTTTCTCGTCCTAAACCTTCTAAACCTTGGTTTAACACAGCTTGTTCTCGTGCTATACATGATAGAGAGGTGGCCCACAAAGGGTACTTAAGCCTTCCGTCACCAGAATCTCATGCACTTTATATTTCTGCCCGGAACCATGCCAAGTCTGTTCTCCAACTAGCCAAAAACTCCTTCATTAACAGAAAATGTCAAAACCTTTCAAGATCTAACTCCCCTCGTGATTTCTGGCATCTAGCTAAAAATATCTCCAATAACTTTGCTTCTTCTTCTTTCCCTCCTCTATTTCAACCAGATGGCACCACTGCTATCACATCTATTTCTAAAGCTGAACTCTTCGCTCAAACCTTTGGACAATTCTGGGCTTGTTCCTCCCTCTCCTCCATCCTCTGACTACTTCATGCCACATATTAAAATTCTTCCCAATGATGTTTTCCATGCCCTCGCTGGCCTAAACCCTCCGAAGGCTTATGGACCCGATGGGGTCCCTCCTATTGTTCTCCGAAACTGTGCCTCCATGCTTGCACCTTGCCTAGTCAAACTCTTTCAGCTCTGTCTGTCAACATCTACCTTTCCTTCTTGCTGGAAGTCTGCCTACATTCAACCTGCTCTTAAAAAGGGTGACCGTTCTAATCCCTCAAACTACTGTCCTATTGCTTTAATTTCCTGCCTATCTAAAGTTTTTGAATCTATCCTCAACAGGAAGATTCTTAAACATCTATCACTTCACAACCTTCTATCTGATCGCCAGTATGGGTTCCATCAAGGCTGCTCTACTGGTGATCTTCTGGCTTTCCTTACTGAGTCTTGGTCATCCTCCTTTAGAGATTTTGGTGAAAGTTTTGCTGTTGCCTTGGACATATCAAAAGCTTTTGATAGAGTCTGGCACAAAGCTTTGATTTCCAAACTACCCTCCTACGGTTTCTATCCTTTTCTCTGTAACTTCATCTCAAGTTTCCTTTCTGACCGTTATATTGCTGCTGTGGTAGATGGTCACTGTTCTTCTCCTAAATCTATTAACAGTGGTGTTCCTCAGGGTTCTGTCCTGTCATCCACTCTCTTCTTGTTATTCATTAATGATCTTCTAAACCAAACTTCTTGTCCTATCCACTCCTACGCTGGTGATATCACCCTGCACTTTTCCACGTCTTTTCATAGATGTCCAACCCTTCAGGAGGTAAACATATCTCGCAGGGAAGCCACAGAACGCTTGACTTCTGATCTTTCCAAAATTTCTGATTGGGGCAGAGCAAACGTGGTATTGTTCAATGCCTCAAAAACTCAATTCCTCCATCTATCAACTCGACACAACCTTCCAGACAACTATCCCCTCTTCTTCAATGACACTCAACTGTCCCCCTCTTCTACACTGAACATCCTCAGTCTGTCCTTTACTTATAATCTGAACGGGAAAGTTCACATCTCATCTCTAGCTAAAACAGCTTCTATGAAGTTGGGCGTTCTGAGACATCTCCGCCAGTTTTTCTCACCCCCCAACTGCTAACTCTGTACAAGGGCCTTATCCGTCCATGTATGGAGTATGCTTCACATGTCTGTGGGTGTTCCACTCATACTGCTCTTCTAGACTGGGTGGAATTAAAAGCTTTTCGTCTCATCAACTCCTCTCCTCTAACTGACTGTCTTCAGCCTCTCTCTCACTGCCGCAATGTTGCATATCTAGCTGCCTTCTACCGCTATTTTCATGCTAACTGCTCTTCTGATCTTGCTAACTGCATGCCTCCCCTCCTCCTGCGGCCTCGTTGCACAAGATTTTCTTCTTTCTCTCACCCCTATTCTGTCCACCTCTCTAACGCAAGAGTTAACCAGTATTCTCAATCATTCATCCCTTTTTCTGGTAAACTCTGGAACTCCCTGCCTGCTTCTGTATTTCCACCTTCCTATGAATTGAATTCCTTCAAGAGGGAGGTTTCAAGACACTTATTCATCAATTTTTGATCACTGATTTGACCCTTTTATTGGACTGGCATTTCAGTGGATATATTTTTTTATTGGATTTTTGTTGCCCTTGGCCAGTGTCCTTCCTACATAAAAAAGAAAAAAAAAATCTTTTAAGATTTGATTTTTTTTTTTTTATTTTTAGACTAGCACCTCAGTGGGCTTTTTTTTTTCTCTTCTAATTTTGTTGCCCTTGGCTGGTGCCCCTTCTACATTAAAAAAAAAAAAAAAAACAGGTTAATGGAATGATGTATGTGTAGATTTAATTCGTCATGGTCTCTGGAGCATCATGGAAACACTGAGAAATTTACCTGATGGCAGGATTAATTGTCCATGAGAGATCAGTGCTAGTTATTAAACTTTTGGCAGGTAGGTAAAGTCATTCAATTTACAAGAGATCATAAAAGCCTAAATGAATTTTTGTTAGGCTGACTTTCCTACCATTACAACTTGATGGATCAAATCTTGGTCTACTTGTATTCAGTGTAATTTCAAGAGGATTCTATCAAGAGAATTTATAAAAATGGTGGAATGGCAGAACTGAAGGAAAGTGGAATGAAAGTAAATCCACCTTTGTAATCAGCCATTATTCTATCTTTTGAGGGTAATAGTTGCAATAATAAATGTGTCGTTTAAATTACAGTGTAACTATAATTACATAACTTTCACTGTTTAACACATGTAAACATGCTTCTTTTTTACTGCAGGATTCAGTCATTGGCATTGGAAGCTCTGCAGGAGAGTGCCGATGTCTTTTTGATTGGCCTTCTGGAGAGAGCCAACATGTGCTGTATTCATGCTCATCGTGTCACAATCATGCCATCAGACATGAAGCTGGTGCAGTAGGTCAGGGAAGATTACATGTAGTGGTGCTCCTCCAGCCATACTTCCCATCTATTCCTAGGGATGAACAACAGGAAGGGGAAGAGTATTTTACCAAATACTCTGCTGCATTCCCATATTCCAACCAGGATTTTACAATAGTTATTTACTTGCACCACCAAGATCATTATTATTTTTTCTCATACACTTATAATGGAAAGGTATGTTGTTTGTATGTGACACTATACTTATATAATTTTCACCAAATTTGTGTGATTATCCCAAACTTAGTGAAGTTCATCTTTGAGCTGGAATGCTTGCCTAATGTATCATATTATTATCAGTAACTTGGGCATCTGTTTTCTTATAGAAACCATATCCCTTTAAACTTCTATAAGAAGCTTGAGGGGCACCATAGACTGGTTGCCTGGGGATACTATCACAAAGTGGCATTAACCAAGCATCACAGGCTAAACAGTAGATTTTTTTGTAAGAGAAACCAGCTCTCCAATAAATACTGTTTTTGAATATGAATGATTTTCACATTCCATTTACTGTTGCAGATGCAATGTTTTTTTTTTTTTTTTTTTTTGCAGTAGAATCCCCTTTAGTTGATTATCCTTATAAAGAAGAATGAATATCTGTAACACCTGATTTTCATCATCATTAAACCAATTATTTCATAGTAGATAGTAATACATGTATAATTTATGTAATTATTTATCTATTTGTCATTTTTTTTATTTGCTGATCATTACTGGGTAATCACAACATTAACACATTACACACCATTGTTTTAAGTAACCCATGTATCTGGAATTCTTTTTCATTGATTTCATTTGTTTCATTATCAGGCTGAGGACAAAAATTGATAGTCATGCTTTAGAGGAGTGACCCAATGATGAGTCAGTAGACAGAATGATTACAACACCTACAGTTACTTTGCTCAGATAGAGAAGCGTGCTATATAAACTAGGGACATGACAAGCGATGTGATGCGTTTTTTTTTTTTTTTTTTTTTTTTTTATGTAGGAAGGATACTGGCCAAGGGCAACAAAAATCTAATAAAAAAAATGCCCACTGAAATGCCAGTCCCTTAAAAGGGTCAAAGCAGTGGTCAAAAATTGGTGGATAAGTGTCTTGAAACCTCCCTCTTGAAGGAATTCAAGTCATAGGAAGGTGGAAATACAGAAGCAGGCAAGGAGTTCCAGAGTTTACCAGAGAAAGGGATGAATGATTGAGAATACTGGTTAACTCTTGCGTTAGAGAGGTGGACAGAATAGGGGTGAGAGAAAGAAGAAAGTCTTGTGCAGCGAGGCCGCGGAAGGAGGGGAGGCATGCAGTTAGCAAGATCAGAAGAGCAGTTGGCATGAAAATAGCGGTAGAAGACAGCTAGATATGCAACAATGCGGCGGTGAGAGAGGGGCTGAAGACAGTCAGTTAGAGGAGAGGAGTTGATGAGATGAAAAGCTTTTGATTCCAACCTGTCTAGAAGAGCAGTATGAGTGGAACCCCCCCAGACATGTGAAGCATACTCCATACATGGACGGATAAGGCCCTTGTACAGAGTTAGCAGCTGGGTGGGGTGAGAGAAACTGGCAGAGACGTAAAAGATACTATGTAAAATGATACTATGTGCCGCAAAATAGTAAGAAGGAAAGAGAGAGGACAAGAAGAGAGAGAAGGAGGGAGAACGAGAGAAGACAGAAGATGCCTGAGGCACAATAAGTGCCTGCTTGCTCTCAACAGTTTACTTTAAAAAACTTATGTGCCTACCTAATCATCTGCCCTTGTTAATTTCAACTACAACCGTTTGCTCCCTCATCTTGAGTCCGATGTATTATATAATTTCTGTTCCCCCCTACTTTCTCTATCCTCATTTTCAATCCAAAGCTAGGGGGTTGCATTTATGTGCACAACATCTTAACTTGCTCTTGTGCCCACACTCTTGAATCTTCCAAGTTCTCCACCATCCAACTACGACTACAGAGTCCCTCTCAAACTAAATTAATCTGTGCTGCATACCTCTCACCTAATTCATCTGACAATAAGAAATTCTTTGACTACTTAACTTCCAAAGTGGAGCACATTCTGACTCTTTCCATTCTTGGAGACTTTGGTGTTCACCACCAGCTTTGGCTTTTCTCTCCCTTCATCCTGGTGAATTAGCCTTCAACTTTGCTATCCTCCACGACCTAGAGCAATGGGTGCAACACCCTACTTGTATTCCCGACCATTTTAGAGATACGTCCAACATTCTTGACCTCTTTCTAACCTCTAATCCTTCTGCATATGCTGTTACCATCTCTTCTCCATTAGGCTCCTCTAATCACAATCTCATATCTGTATCTTGTCCTATTGTTCTAATCTCCTAAGGATCTGCCTAAGCAAAGTTGCCTCTGGCATTTTGCCTGTGCTAGTTGGGGGGACCTGAGGAGGTATTTTGCTGTTTTTCTTTGGAATGACTACTGCTTCTGTGTTAGAGACCTGTCTCCGTGTGCCAAGCGCATGACAAAGGTGATAGTGTCTGACATGGAGGTGTACATTCCTCACTCTTTCTTGAACTAAACCTTCCAAACCTTAGTTTAAAACATCCTGTTCTCATGCTATACATTATAGAGGTAGCCCACAAAAGGTACTTAAGCCTTCCATCACCAGAATCTCATGCACTTTATATTTCTGTTCTTCCCAAAATGATGCCAAGTCTGTTCTCCAACTAGCCAAAAACTTCTTCATTAATAGTGTCAAAATCTTTCAAGATCTAACTCCCCTCGTGACATCTGGTATCTAGCCAAAAACATCTCCAATAACTTAGTTTCTTTCCCTCCTTTATTTCAACCAGATAGCACCACTGCTATCACATCTATCTCTAAAGCTGAACTCTTTGGTCAAACTTTTGCTAGAAACTCTACCTTGGATAATTCGGGGCTTGTTCTTCCCTCTTGTCCCTACTTCCTCCCTCTCCTCCCTACTTCATGCTACTTTTAAAATTCTTTGCAATAATGTTTTCCACACTGGTCTAAACCCTTAGAAGGCTTATGGAGCTGATGGGGTCTCTCCTGTTGTTTTCTGAAACTGTGCCTCTGTGCTTGCATTTTGCCTAGTCATACATGCTCTTTCAATACTGTCTGTCAACATTGACCATTCCTTCTTGCAGGAAGTTTGTCTACATTCAGCCTGTTCCTGAAAAGGGTTACTGTTCTAATCCCTTATACTACTGTCCTATTGCTTTAATTTCTTGCCTATCTAAAGTTTTTTTAATCTATCCTCAACAGGAAGATTCTTAAACATCTATCACTTCACAACCTTCTGTCTGATTGCCATTATGGGTTCCATCAAGGCCACTCTGCTGGTGATCTGGCTTTCCTTGTTGAATCTTGGTCATCCTCTTTTAGAGATTTTGGTGAAGTTTTTGCTGTTGCCTTAGACATATCAAAAGCTTTTGATAGAGTCTGGCACAAAGCTTTGATTTTCAAACTACCCTCCTAAGGCTTCTATCCTCTCTGTAACTTCATTTCAAGTTTCCTTTCTGACCATTCTATTGCTGCTGTGGTAGACAGTCACTGTTCTAAATCTATTAACAGTGGTGTTCCTTGGTTCTGTCCTGTCACCCACTCTCTTCCTCTTATTCATCAGTGATATTCAAAACCAAACTTCTTGTCCTATCCATTCCTATGCTGAAGATACCACACTGCACTTTTCCACATCTTTTCATAGACGTCCAACCCTTCAGGAATTAAACAACTCATGCAGGGAAGGTGAAGAATGCCTGACTTCTCATCTCTGAAATTTCTGGTTGGGGCAGAGCAAACTTGATATTGTTCAATTCCTCAAAACTCAATTCCTCCATCTATCAACTCAACACAACCTTCCAGACAACCATCCCCTCTTCTTCAGTGACACTCAACTGACCCCCTCTTCTACACTGAATGTCCTCGGTCCTTTTCTTATAATCCAAACTGGAAACTTCACATCTCTCTAGCTAAAACAGGTTTACAAAGTTAGACGTTCTGAGATGTCCCCGCCAGTTTTTCTCACCTCCCCAGCTGCTAACTCTGCACAAGGGCCTTATCCATCCATATATGGAGTATGTTTCACATGTCTGGAGGGGAGGGGGTTCCAATCATACCACTCTTTTAGACAGTGTGGAATCAAAAACTTTTCATCTCATCAACTCCCCTCCTCTAACTGACTGTCTTTGCCTCTTTCTCATTGCTGCAATGTTGTATCTCTTGGTATCTTCTACTGCTATTTTCATGCTAACTGCTCTTCTGATCTTGCTAACTGCATGCCTACCCTCCTGCAGCCTCACTGCACAAGACTTTGTTCTTTCTCTCACCCCTGTTCTGTCCACCTCTTTGATGCAAGAGATAACCAGTATTCTTAATCATTCATCCCTTTCTCTGGTAAACTCTTGAACTACTTGCCTGCTTCTGTATTTTCACCTTCCTATGACTTGCACTCCTTCAAGAGGGAGGTTTCAAGACACTTATCCTTCAATTTTTGACTACTGTCTTGGACCCTATTTGGGGACCATCATCTCATTGGGTTTATTTTATTGGATTTTTGTTGCCCTTGGCTTGTGTCCCTCTTAGATATTGATAGAGGCAGAGAAAGGCAAGAAGACCCAGGGGTGATATATATGTTAGAGGGCTTTTGTTTGATTAGATATTTTGTAAGTATTCAAGGCAGTACTTGGCACTGGCCAAGGAATTGGTGTCTTGGTGTATCTGGGAGCGGTGGGCTAGCTCCTCTTTTGTCTGTTGGCTGTAGTGTCCACACATATCTTTAGTGTTTTGTGTTGTTAAATGCAACTGGTTCTTGGAGCTCTGCTGGGAGCTTTGGAGTCACAGGATATAGAGATACTTTGTTGGTTAGTGGTTGTTTTTCTCTCCCTCGGTTTTACCATGTTTAGGTGGTACTTGCCTGTCCTCTGGGAGATTGTAAATTGACTGCTTGCCAACAGAAGCATGTTATGTTCTATTTGGTTTTATATCTAGTGGGAGGTAGCTAACAGAATATTATAAGCCTCATACTTGTGTGTGTCCTTTGTCCTAGCTGTGCCCCCACTAGCTCGTGGTTTTGCAATTCTTTTTCAGCAAGTTGAAGTTATTTGGCAGCTGCTGTAGTGTTCCCTTATTTATGTATGGGTGAAACAGGTTAGCGACCTCACATATTTAGTCATCACTGGAGACCAGAAGGATCCTGTATACAAGTATTTTTGTGCCCTGCACTAAGTAATGTATGAGGTTGTTTAGGGAAGCTGATCCAAGTTAGTAGCAGCTGTGAGATGGGCTGAACTTGAGTTATAACAATATAAACATGTAATTTATTGACTATATAATATTACCTTTAGTTTATTCCTAAAAAAAACACATAATGAAGCCTCAACTTTTTCTTCATTAACTTTGCAACATTCACAGTCTTAGATATAATTTTCAATCTGTAGAACACCATCTCTCCTCTACTAAACCTCATCTTTTCCTCACTGAAACACAGGTGTCTGAGGCAACTGATAGTAGTCCCTTTTCTGTTCCCTCCTACTTTCTCTATCTCATTTTCAATCCAAAGCTCTATGTTGTGCTTATGTGTGCAACAACTTGCTCTCATGCCCACATTCTTGAATCTTCAGAGTTTTCCACCATCTGGCTACGACTACACAATCACTCTCAAAGTAAATTTATCTGTGTTTTATACCTCTCACCTAACTCATCTGACTATAAGAAATTCTTTGACTGTTTAACTTCCAAAGTGGAGGACATTCTGACTCTTCCCTTTTGCAGAGATCTCCATTCTTGGAGACTTCAATGCTCACCACCAGCTTTGGCTTTCCTCTCCCTTCATCCTAGCCTTTCAACTTTGCTATCCTCCACGACCTAGAGCAGTTGGTGCAACACCCTACCCATATTCCTGACTATCTTGGAGATACATTCAGCATTCTTGACTTTTTCCAAACCTCTAATCCTTCTGCTTATGCTGTCATCCTCTCTTTTCTGTTTGGCTCCTTCGATCACAATCTCATATCTGTATCTTGTCCTATCACTTCAATCCCTCCTCAGGATCCCCCTAAGAGGAGGAACCTGTGGTGTTTTGCCTCTGCTAGTTTGGTGACCTGAGGAAGTATTTTGCCAATTTTCCTTGGAATGACTACTGCTTCCGTGTCAGAGACACGTCTCTGTGTGCTGAGCGTATGACAAAGGTGATAGTGTCTGGCATGGAGGTGTACATTCCTCACTCTTTTTCTTAGCCTAAACCTTCCAAACTTTGGTTTAATACAGCCTGTTCTTGTACTATACATGATAGAGAGGTGGCCCACAAAAGATATCATGCACTTTACATTTTTGCTCAGAACATGCCAAGTCTGTTCACCAACTAGCCAAAAAATCCTTCATTAACAGAAAGTGTCAAAATCTTTCAAGATCTAACTCCCCTCATGACTTCTGGCATCTAACCACAAATATCTCCAACAACTTTGCTGTTTCTTCTTTCCCCCTTTATTTCAACCAGATGGCACCACTGCTATCATATCTATCTCTAAAGCTGAACTCAGGGCTTGTTCCTCCCTCTCCACTCTCTGACTACTTCATGCTACTTATTTCAATTCTTTGCAATGATGTTTTCCATGCCCTCGCTGGCCTTAACTCTTGGAAGGCTTATGGACCTGATGGGGTCCCTCCTATTGTTCTTCTAAACTGTGTCTCCTTGCTTGCACCTTGCCTAGTCAAACTCTGTCTGTCAACATCTACCTTTCCTTCTTGTTGGAAGTTTGCCTACATTCATCCTGTTCCTAAAAAGGGTGACCGTTCTAATCCCTCAAACTACCGTCCTATTGCTTTAGTTTCCTGCTTATCTAAAAATTTTTTTTAATCTATCCACAAGAGGAAGATCCTTAAACATCTCTCACTTCACAACCTTCTATCATCAGTTCTGTCAAGGTTGCTCTACTAGTGATTTGGCTTTCCTTGCTGAGTCGTGGTCATCCTCTTTTAGAGATTTTGGTGAAACTTTTGCTGTTGCCTTGGGCATATGAAAAGCTTTTGATAGAGTCTGGCAAAAAGCCTTGATTTCCAAACTACCCTCCTATGGCTTCTATCCTTCTTTTTGTAACTTCATCTCAAGTTTCCTTTCTGACTGTTCTATTGTTGCTGTGTTAGACAGTCACTGTTCTTCTCTTAAATCTATTAACAGTGATGTTCCTCATTGTTCTGTCCTGTCACCCACTCTCTTCTTATCATTCATCAATGACCTTCTAAACCACTCCTACGCTGATGATACCAGACTGAACTTTTCCACGTCTTTTCATAGATGACCAACTTGTCAGGAAGTAAACATTTCACGCAGGGAAGCCACAGAACGCATGATTTGTGATCTTTCTAAAATTTTTGATTGAGGCAGAGCAAACTAAGTATTACTCCATGCCTCAAAAACTCAATTCCTCCATCCAGTGGTGGCTCGTGGTAAAAAAAAAAAAAAAAAAATGTGGGGGCTGCATAATAATTTCAGATTACAGTACTAACGAAGCCGTGCTGTAGGCAGTTTTATTTGAATTACAAATGTTACATTTTGAACTCATAGGCTCATAATTTAAAATTTATGCGTTGCCAAAGCTATGAGGAATATTTATCAAGTTATTAAGTAGATATGACACTGAAGCTAAGCTTTGGTTGTCACTGGCTAGTATTCACGAATCACGGACGTAATGCATCATTTGTTTAACTAGCACAGAGGGCGATTGACACTCCTCATTCAGGGTGCATTGCAGGGCTCAACTGACTCCAGCCCTGCTACAATCTGGCTGGAGCTGTGCCAATCCTGGAAGAAGTGTTTTACTCTGTAATTAATTTATCAAATCTGGTAGTATTTTGTTACAAAATGATGGAAAAAAACAATGAAAAAAATGCTGAATGGACTATAAAAGTATATTATTATTTATTTGTATAAAATTAATTATATGAATTAATCACTGCCTGGTAAGGCTGAAACAGGGAGGTCTGCAGCCCACCAGCCTCTATGGACCAGCCGCCCCTGCCTCCATCTATCAACTCATCTTAGCCTCCTAGACAACTATCCCCTCTTCTTCAATGACACTCAACCGTCCCCCTCTTCTACACCGAACATCCTTGGTCTGTCCTTTACTTATAATCTAAACTGGAAACTTCACATCTTATCTCCAGCTAAAACAGCTTCTATGAAGTTAGGTGTTCTGAGACGTCTCCACCAGTTTTTCTCATTCCCATAACTGCTAACTCTCTACAAGAGCCTTATCCGTCCATGTATGGAGTATGCTTCACATATCTGGGGAGGTTCCACTCATGCCATTCTTCAAGAATGTGGAATTGAAAGTGCTTCGTCTCATCAACTCCTCTCCTCCAACTGACTGTCTTCAGCCTCTCTCATCACCGCAATGTTGCATCTCTAGGTATCTTCTACTGCTATTTTCATGCTAACTGCTCTTCTGATCTTGCTAACTGCATGCCTCACCTCCTTTCGCAGCTTCGCTGTACAAGACTCTTTTTTTCTTTCACCCCTGTTCTGTCCACCTCTCTAATGCAAGATTTAACCTGTATTCTTAATCATTCATCCCTTTCTCTGGTAAACTCTGGAACTCCCTGCCTGCTCCTTTATTTCTATCTTCCTATGACTTGAACTCCTTCAAGAGGAAGGTTTCAAGACACTTATCCTTCAATATTTGACTACCGCTTTGGACCCTTTTCTGGGACTGGTATCTAAGTGGGCTTTTTTTTTCTTTTTTATTGAATTTTGTTGCCCTTGGCCAGTGTCCCTCCTACAGAGAGAGAGAGAGAGAGAGAGAGAGAGAGAGAGAGAGAGAGAGAGAGAGAGAGAGAGAGAGAGAGAGAGACTTGAGGTTAGAAAAAGGTCAAGAATGTTGGGCGCATCTCCAAGACCGTCAGGAAAACGAGTAGGGTGTTGCACCAGTTGTTCAGGGTCATGGAGAATAGCAAAGTTGAAACCTAGTTCACCAGGATAGTCAGTGAAGGGAGAGGAAAGCCAAAGCTGGTGGTGAGCATTACAACCTCCAAGAATGGAGATCTCCACAAAAGGGAAGAAAGTCAGAATGTGCTCCACTTTGAAAGTTAAGTAGTTAAAGAATTTTTTATAGTCAGTGGAGTTAGATGAGAGGTATACAGCACAAATAAATTTAATTTGAGAGTAACTCTAGCCGTAGCCAGATGATGGGAAACTCGAAAAATTCCAGAGCGTAGGCACGAGAGCAGGCTAAATCATTGCACACATAAACGTAACATCCAGCTTTGGAGTGAAAATGAGGATAGAAAAAGTAGGAGGGAGCAGAAAAGGGGCTACTGTCAGTTGCCTCAGACACCCGCGTTTCAGTGAGGAAAAGAAAAAAAAAATGAGGTTTAGTAGAGAGGAGGTGTTCTACGGATTGAAAATTAGATCTAAGACCACAAATGTTGCATAAGTTAATGAAGAAAAAGTTGAGGACGGTGTCAAGACAGGGTCGATACCAGAAGAGCAGTCTGACCTGGGGACATTTGTGGTCACCTCCCCAGATAGGGACTCCGAAGCTGGTGTAGGAGTCGCCATTATGATTTTGAATTTTGAGTGAAGGGTGTGTGTGTAATTAGGTGCTAGTAGTTTTGTGTGAAGGAAGAGAGTTGTCTTTAGAGGGCAGGCTGTGACTGCCCCCTTGTGTTGTGAAACACAAAGGGAAACGCTCAGTGTACTCACAGCTGGGTTTAGTGATAAGTTCACAGCATCCCCATAACCAGTGTTTCAGACCTCACTGGAAGTAACTATCATTTCGGTAGGTGCCTACAGCCTCCTCCTTACATAGGTGTGGGTCTCCATGGTCTTGCATGATTGATAGGCAGACTCCACGCGCCGCAGCAATACGGTAATACGGCGCCGCTCGTGGAAAATATTAGAGAAAATATTGTTAAAAATGTATGAGCGAATAAGAGGATTGGAGTGTTCAGTCGCCCAAGGGAGACAGAATGTGTCAGTCCTCACGGGAGACGCAACAGACACACACACACACACACACACACACACGTACCCATAGCACACAAAGACGCCACATTAAGCAACTATTTACAATACGCTCAAAATATTCACACGTCTTTTACACAAGGAACAACAAAGCCTGGACTGACATAGAAGGCAGAAGGAAAAATCACGTTTCTTTTCTGTTTTCTGAGAGAGAGAGAGAGAGAGAGAGAGAGAGAGAGAGAGAGAGAGAGAGAGAGATACCGGCTGATGTGTATTTCAGGTGATGTGGTTGTGTTAATGCTAGTGATGTAGTGGTGGTGATGTTAGTCCTGGTGATGTGGTGTTGGTAGTCCTGGTGATGTGATGGTGGTGTTAGTCTTGGTGATGTAGTGTTAGTACTGATGATGTGATGTGGTGATGAAGTCAACACCACACAGTAAAACATTTATCTCGCAACCTTTTCCAAAATACCTTTACAAAATTCTGCAAATAGTTGGGTGAAATTACATCCCGTTTCATGTCCAGAAATATGCAATGGAACAGAACACAATAGAAAACAATGCAGTGTTTGGGCATATTAATTTTGCATCGCTTACTGGTTTGATAGCATTCTGTTCAACACTCCAACACTCTCGCCTGTCTTCATTATCACCTCCCCCGAATTGGCTCCACGCATTAGTAAGGTCCTTAGTAAAAACAACACAATATTTAAGTTTTTATTTTTTGTATTTCTCATTGGTCTCATCTTGTGTTGATTGGCGCAAAGTTCAATGCTCCAACACTCTCCTGTATCATGCGTGTCCTCATTACTACCTCTCCAGGAAATGCCTTATTTATTTTGTATCTCTTATTGGTTAGATCGTGTGTTGTTTGGCGCACACTTCAACACTCCAGCACTCCCGCCTGTCCTTATTACTGCCTGCCCAGGAATTGGCTTCAGGCATTAATGAGGTCCTTGGTAAAAATGAGCTTGTATATATATATTTAATAATACACTAATGGCACAGTTGCTTAGTTCATTTTTGCCTCCATTATGCACCACTGCACTGCACCACCATGCTCCTTCCTGGCAGCCTCTTCTGCGGCATGCGGGGGATAAATAAAGAGTTTTGAATGTATGTTATCAACTTCCTTCGCCGAGTTTTCAAAGCGTTCAGTAATATATTCCATCTTCGCCTGCCTGGACTCTTGCCTCGCTTAACCCTTCCTGATAAACTGCTTTTCCCATAAATCATTTTTTTTTTTACGCAACCGCTTTCATAATAGTACAATCTCTAGCATCGTTGTATCACATATGACAACTTTCCTTAGGTGTCATTGTCCTAGAGTGTATTACTTTATTCTATAACCTGTATTTCTGTGATTTTATATATTTATTCATTCATTTGTATAGTTATTTGTTTGTCTGTTTGCATATTCACGTTTCCATTTATACAACTAGTAATTTTTTTTTTCTAATTTCCATATCTATCTGTCAATGATTTATAGTTTTATTTTTCTACATAAGTCTAAGGTTCTTTCTGCATTTTATCGATCTTTTATGTCAATATATCACTGTCTTTCTATCTATCAATTTATTTATCTATCTACCTATCTATACCTTCACACATAAATGAACACTTCTTTGGTAATCCTTTTCTTTATGAGAGATACAATTAGCGGCTCATTATCTATCTATCTGTCTATCTAACTATCTGTCCGTCTCTCTGTCTATCGATCTGTTTCTCTACCTATATATCTATCTACCTACCAGTCTGTCTCTGCCTATCAATATTCGTGAAGTTAAGCATCACCAACTAACTTTGTTCTCGCACACCTATCTGACTGCCCGTCACTTGGAGGTGTTAGGGAGAGGAAGTGCCGACGAGGAATCGAGCAGACAGCAGCATAAGCATCAGCAACAATACTGACAACGACATTAGACTCCAATAACAGCAAAGAGAAACAGAAATAAACAGAAACACGAATGAGTTAAGTGTCTGTAACCTCGAATTTTTCTTCACCTTATTTTGTCTTAATTTTCTTCGTTTTCCATTGTCTTCCATTTTTTTTCTTTCTCACTACCCTTCGTCTCCTTTGCCTTCACTTCTTCCTTCTTTAATTCTTTTATTTTTTCCTCTTTTCATCGTCTTTCCTCTATTTTTCTTTTTTTTCCGTTTCATCATCTGTCCTCCTCTCTATTTTCTTTTCTTTTCTTCCTTTCACCTCTATTTTTTGCTACTTTCCCTTCTTTACCTTTTATTTTTCCTTTATTCTCTTCTCATCTTCCATTTTCTTCTCAGTTTCTTTCTTTTCTTTTCTTATTTTCATTTTCCCTCCTCTTTTCTATTTTTCCTCCTCCTTTCATCTCCTTTCCTCCTCCTACATCTTTTCTTCCTTCTTGTTCCCTGGTCCCAGCCTTCTGCCTCTAGTTCATTTTGTCATCACGCCATGTAAGAACCTTCGTGTTGTCCTCTCAAGGGCCTCTTCCTTTCCTTCCTCACAAGACCCTTCATTGCAAGCAGTTTTTACAGCTTCCTTCCAGCCTTTTCTTGGTCGCTCCTCCTGCTCCTCTTTCAGCCACTCATAGCCACGTACAATCTCTCTCCTAAGTGACTTTTTTTTCTTCTTATCCTCTCCGTTTACATCACTCGTGTTCCTCTCTATGGATCCTTATATTCTCGTACCGTTTCGAATTCGCTATCTTCTTCTGTATGGATTCCTTTCCTTCCATTCCTTAATTTTTCCTCGTTATCTCGTCTACTTTTTAACATGCAAGTGGAAGTTATAGGGGTTTTCATGATTCTAGAGAGAGTGATATCTTTTCTCAACTACTGTTTGAGAGGCACTATTGAAAGTTACTGGGGTTTTCATGGATGCTTGCGTGATTCTAAGGATAGTTTAACAGTCATTGATAGAAGTTGTTTGGTTTTCAAGGATGTTTTCTTTATTCCAGTGATAGTTTAACGGTTTCTAATGAAAGTTAAATGCGGTTTTTAAGAGTTTTTCACTATTTGTTACTGGGATTTTTCATTGTACACTTTTATAATTTTAGTAATAACAAGGATTCAATTTCAACATTTGA
This sequence comes from Scylla paramamosain, assembly GCF_035594125.1. Lineage (NCBI taxonomy): Eukaryota > Metazoa > Arthropoda > Malacostraca > Decapoda > Portunidae > Scylla > Scylla paramamosain. Next base: position 121,031 of record NW_026973751.1, read on the forward strand.
AAAAAAAATAATGAGAACCCGAGTAATTACCTGTGGCTTTTTAAAACAGTCCTGATGAGCATAAAGCGTTTCTATGTACGATGTAGTGACTTTCATATGCTCTCATTGAAAGCCTTTTTCTTTTTTTTTTTTAACTATATCAAATTTTTTACTCTTCTCTATGTGCCAAGATAAAATTAATTTCTCTGTGCATCACGATGATAGTATTCTCTTCTCTGTATATCAAGATTAAATTTTTCTTTCTTCTGCTTTCTCTGATCAAAATTTTCTTTCTTCTGTCATTGAATTCTTTCTTAGCCGAGTCATAAAATAATTTTCTTCTGAGTGTCATGATAAATATTCTTCTTTCCTCTGTGCATCACGATAACATTATTCTTTCTTCAGTGCATTATGATCAGATCTTCTTTTTGTTTTCCCTGGTCAAAGTTTTCCTTCTTCTGTCATTAAATTATTTTTTTGGGCGAATCATAAAGTAATTCTTCCTTCCACGTGTCATGATAAACATTCATCTTTCCTCCGTGTGTCATTTTTTTCTTTTCTTTTTCCGTTCCTCATTATTTATTTGTTCCTCTTTCTCTTGTGTGCAGTTTTTTTGGTATCACTTTCTATGAGAGTAATTTTCTTCTCATATCTTTTCTTCTTATCCTTTACCAAGTCAAGTTCTTTAAATATTCTTTTTCTCTCTCTTTTTAGATATTTTTTTTTCTTTTCTGACTCACTTTCTTTTAACAATTTCTCTGTATTGTTTCCTTCACTTTTTTCTATGGATATTTTTCTTTCCTTTTTTGGTTCTCTTTTCTGTAACATTTATTTTTTTCACATAATATTTGTTTCCTTCAGTTACGTCTGTATTTTCTTCTTCTCCACTTTCCTCCATCACTTTTTATTTGTTGTTTCCTTCACTTTTCTTTTTTCTTTTCTCTCTCGAGTTCACTTTCTAGTAATCACTTCATATTTTTATTTCTCTTAGTGATGTCTTTTCTTTATTTTCCCTTCTTCCTCTTCTCCACTTTCTTACATAAATATTTCGCTGTTTCCTTTATTTATTTTTTTCTAGTCATAGCTTTCTTATCCATTTTTAACCACATACTAATAACTACATTTCTTTCACTCAAATCTATATATTTTTCGTTCTTTCCCTGAGCCATTTTCCTGTCATCACTTTCTTACGATATTCCTTTTCCTACGTTAATATCTGTGTTTGTCTTCCTCTTGCCCCACTTCCTCGCCATTGCCTCGGTCTTCCTTCCGCTGTCGGTGCCTCGTCCACTATTTCCAAGGACCAATACGTTTCCTCCCTGCCCATCACCCTCCCCCTCCCAGCATCACACTGTCTCTCCACAAATATGTATAGTTTTTGATATTCTTCACCTCAATTTTCCTGCGTGATCCTCCTTCGTTTCTTCATCTTCCTTTGTTCTTCGACTACCTGCACCATTGCCTGAACTGCCCCTTGCTTTATGTTATCTA